>NW_007383281.1:7855-13265 GCF_000475195.1 Diaphorina citri | reverse complement strand
CTCCAGAAGTCCAGATCTGAAGTCCACCGCGCAAACCATCACAATCCACTGAAGTTTGGTTGTTTCTGGTAAAAAATGAAAAAGAAAAAATAGGGACCCTTCTCGTAAGGTAGAACATGTTTGGACGGTGCCAACCGCGTCTTCTTTGTTACCTTCCCCCACAATTTCCACACATCCCACCCGCCCCCCACTAGTATCACTCAAGTTCACAACTCCCCCCCTCCATATTCCTCGTGGAAAGTTTCCCCTGAGTTGTTGTAAGGGGTTGAGGAGGGGGGTGTCTGGTGGGTGGGTATGAATATTTATGATTATAGGAATGCCCCTCCCCCTTTTTAGTCCGTCCCTTCTCTATTTAAATTACAATAGTAATATATAAAAAGGTATAAGGGTCGGACTATTGTGATCCGCTTCGATAATCGTGCCGCCGAATACTGGTGCTTCCTGGTCGTTGGCCATCTATAATGTCTTGATCCCAATCGTTTGGATTTATCACATATACTCATAATCTAATAAAGGTCAGGTTTGGTTTAGACCAGATGAACACAAACTCAGCGCCAGTCTGTGTCTCAGGCCGAAGTTATTGCGAGATGTTTACAACAAACTCATTTGAAGCCTACCCCAGTAAACCGTTAGACATTTAAATGTAATAAATTTATTACCTTGATCCTTATTCACATCTAATATCAACACCCGAAACTTACTCTGATCTCAAAAATTTGACACTTACAACGATCTAATGACAAAGAACTGACTTTACTAATGCAGAAAACGTAATTTGATCACTTCTAGCTACGAATACGATTCACAAACCGATTCACTAACGCCATACAACTCCACTTGTGCATCCTGTCAGTTTCCTGTAGTGCTGCTCACGCGCTGTGATAATAATTCGATGCTCAACTTCAACATACATTGGTCATCTATTATTATGGAAAAATAAAGCGTGAACGACCACGCTGATGGCCCACATGGTCGGCTAAGCTGTGATGCAGTGATGGCCGCGTGTTTATATATATCGCAAAATAATATCACCAATATCATCTCCAGTAATAGAAATTTTTACACGATGGATGCTCGCGTCTTAACGTAGCGCGTTTATACGCGACGATTCCCCAGGAACCGAAAACTGACGCTTTTGGTCCGGCGTTCTTCAGCGCAGGCCGTTCCGCCTGCGTTGCAGTGGACTTGGGAGTCACCGCGCTTAGGTCGCTCCGCATTGTGCGAGGGGCAAATATTGCTGGTGCGCTGGTCTAGCTTACACATTTTCTTTTTCATGACTCCCTGTCTACAGGCGTGGAACATCAGGGGATCCATCGGACGTGCATGTAACGTTGTTGTATCCTAGCATTCAGCTGAGCATCCTGCGAACATTCTACGAGGGAGCGAAACCTCACATCAAGGGTGCATTGTATATTGACTATCTAGACTTAGTAACCAGGTTCAGGTATTTGTATATCGGTCCTTATAGTAAGGGTTAGGTATCTTGTATATGAGCAGTGGGGTCCAGGTATTAATTAGTCACATGGGCCTTAGCTAAAATTCGAGCGTATTTGTACTACAGCCGGGCCTTATTCACTGGCTACATGTATTTGTATAGGCCGCGCACTTAGTAACGGGGATCAGCGTATTCTATTATTATTTTTATTTTTATTTATTTATATTATGTATTACAAAGTTTTAACAATGGAGTTAGGCCTCAAAAATTTAGTTACAATAAATATTTCAATGTTCTATTTGCCTGAAAAAAAAAGGGTACATGAAACAGTTCATCTTTTATCTGTATACAATACATGTTGTTTCTATATACTAGATTATGAGACAATATATGAAAAAATATTCTAATATTTAATGACTAATTAACTAATAGATATTAATTACTTGATGCATCTACCTAGGTACTTCTTGTAGTCTTAAGATATTTAGTTTCCTTCTCTTCTTCTAAGGTATGTGCCTATACATGTCTATCAAAAGTTTTACAAGTACCTATATTAGGTTCATCGTTTACTATTTTTTTTTTTTTTTTCTTTTCTTTTTTCTTTTTCCCTTTTTCTTTCCTTTTAGAGTTACCTAACTAGTATAAGAAAAAGTATCAGAAAAATTCATTTAGAATATTTGCCCTGTAATTCAGTGCCAATTCAATGTAATTCTCTAATTCTTCTTGAGTCCTCTCGTCTATTTTGACTTTTGTAACTTTCTAGTATTTTTTCCATTTCCTGTTTTATTTCCTGCTTGTTACTAGAGTCGAATAGGTGATGGCTTTCAAGTTGAATTATTATGTCCCTGAGCTGTGTCATCCAATTGTGTGTATATTCCAGTGGGTTCAATAGACTAAGTTCTTTTAATCTTTCATAGTATCTGTCTTTCAGATGTGCCCAATTTTTTGTGCCTTGACAGTTCCAGTAGAATATTGATTGCTATTGGGATTTCTCGTTATTTTTTGTGCTAGATTGAGGTGTGATTAGATGTGTTAATTTGCTTTGAGTGAGCTGAATGGACAGGGGGGTTTGTTTTTTCTTGTATGGAGTCTCTGTCTTTTTAGTTTTATCTATGATAATCTCTGGTGATTGTGATGCTGGTCTTTTTTTATATTGATTTATTTCATCTGCAGATTCATCATATTCCATCATGTTATCTTCTTGTTTCTCTTCGGCCACTATTGGTTTTCCATCGACATATAATTTGTCATATTTTAATATTGCTTTTCTGTTTTGTTCTCGGTATGTTTTCATTTGAGGATACAGTTTCTTTCTGATCTCTATGACATCTTTTGGGAAATCTTCTTTAATTACAATGTTTGTTCCTTTCAGCTTGGGAGTCTGAGTTAAGATGCTTATTTTTCTTTTCCATGTAGTTAGTCCGACTACTATGGGTTTCTTATCTTTGGCTTTACCAAATCTCTTTATAAAGTCAATTTCAAATGTTTCTACTTTGATGTTTAGTTTCTCCTTGAATAATTGAAGAAGTTTTTCTTCTAGCATGGTGGGATCTTCCTCCTCTTCTTGTTCTAGTCCAAAAATTATAAGATTTCTTTTCTTTTCTATTTTATTAATTCTTGACATATTAATTTCTATGTTTTTCTCAAGATTCTGCACCTTCTGTTTCATTTCTGTCACCTCTTTCACTAATGGTTGTAATTTTTTATTCATATTTGTATTAATTTTTTCTGCTTCAGATTTTATAAGCTGGTTGTTTGTATCCAATTTTGAGGTGATTTGGGCCATGAAGTTCTTCATAGTTTCTTCCATTGACATTGTGATGCTTTTATTTCAGGGATCAATTCTAGGATCAAACAAGTATCAATAATATACTATGCACGACAAATATTCAAAATCAAATCTACCTCTTACCTTGAGTGACTCATCCGTAATACTGTGGTTTCCTAAAGATAGTGGATGTTCCTCATATTCGATATTAGATAGGTATTACTGATTGGTAGTAGATATAAAAACTTGGATAGTTGTTGAGGTCCGTAACAATGTCTTGCTGAAATGGTATATATCTGATATCTGTTCAGATGTAGGTTTTAATGTATATGTTTCCTTTCTTCTATGTAGAGTCTTCGATGGTGTTTACTTGGTACACTCTGTCTTAGAGAAAATTAGAGTTCTTCATTCTTCAAATTCTTCACAAATTATTCGCAAATCAAAGAAGGAAAATAAATAAAAAATAATGATATATGATAAGATTGATAAGAAAAAAGGTAAACAAAGCTGGATAATCGATATTTGACTTTATAATCGATTTTTTTGACTTTCGGTCAATAGTCTAGCTGAAGCTGAGGCTTGTCGTATACTTTTCGTCTGTAGACTCACGTTCCGAACTTTTCATTGACAAAGTCTAAAATGCTATCGTTTTTTTTTTTTTTTTTTTTTTTTTTTTCACGGTTCTTATACTGTTGGGTTAATTTTGTTATGACACAGTACAAAACTTGAATGAAAAAACATTATAGAAGCTGTGATAACTGCCAGAAACTTTTGACAAGGTGGAACCTAAAAAGGCTCCTGTTTTGGCCCCTACTCAAACCTTTCACGTTGTTGGGACCTTAAAACCGTGTTTCACTATTAGAAACTAACAACCTTGAAAAAAGCCAAAACTTAGACTCCTTCCGAGGATGTCTTATACGGAGACTAAATAGTCATTAACACACATTAACCCATAATACCCTTTGACTATTGGATAAAATCCAAGGCGTCACTTGAAAGCCTTGGATCCATTGAGGTACTAAAAAAAACTAAAAAAGTCTACAAGAAGAAGAAGTAGAAGAGAAGAAGAAGAAGAATTGAATCTCGGTAGTTGCTATAAAAACTTGGTTATCATAAAGAACTGACTTTCCTGCCCACTTATCTTTCCCGCTTCTTTATTCCTGGTGCTTTTGGCCTCGGATTATAAAACTGGTCTGTAACTTCCTAAGTTAGTAAGATGTCAGGTCTTAAAGTAACTTATAACGAAGCTATAAGTGTCCCATGTCTCAAAGTAACTATTTAACGATATAAGTGTTCATGAATCACTGGTAAACTAAATAACCTCTATAAGACGTCCATGTCTACGTAACTTATACTAACTTTACAAGTGTACATGTCTGAAAGGTAACTTTATTAACATTATAAGTATGCATTGTCATCAAAGTAACTTTACTAACATAATAAAGTGTCTATGTATATCCAATTAACTTTATTAACGATATAATTGTTCATGTCTCAAAGTTACTTTACTAACGATATAATCGTCCATTCTCAAAGTAAAACTTACTAACGATATCAAAGTGACCATGTACTCAAAGTAACTTTACTAACGATATTAGTGTCCATGTCTAAACTGTAACTTAATAACTGATTTAAGTAGTCCATGTTCAATTTGTAACTTAATAACGAAATAAGTGTCCATACTCTCACAAGTAACTTACTAACGAATATGCGTCCATGTCTAACAGTAACTTACTAACCGTATATAAGTTCATGTACTCAAAGTAACTTATAACGATATAATCTACATTACTCAAAGTAACTTAACTAACGATATAAGCTCAAGCCAGTTTTTGTCATTTTGTTATTTGTTTATCACTTAAACGTAAAGATTATAATTTTAACTTTAAAAAGGTATCAATCATTAATAAAAAAAGCACCTTTGTTGATATCTATTCTAAGTTGCCTTGGGTCTGAACGTTCCTTTTCTGTCGGATGTCCCTTTTGGTCTCTAAACTTTCTATTTTCTCCTATTTTTTCAGTTTAGTGGATTGAGAGGTTCACTCCAGTTCGTCGACACCTGACGTTTTTAGACTGGTTGCTTTTATCACTTCGATTTAAAACTTATTAGCTGGTTGTATCGTGTTGTAATCACACTTTGCCTGGATTGATGGTTATAGTCTCCCTTAAAAAAAGTTTATTTTTAGGGTTGCCTAGACTTCCTCTTT
>NW_007383281.1:0-3684 GCF_000475195.1 Diaphorina citri | reverse complement strand
TCCAAAAAGGAGGTTGGCTTTAAAAATCACGCCATTAAATAGACCTGCTACTTAAGGTTGATGGTTATGTACGATGTTAGGTTACATTTTTGCACTTGATTTTCCCTCGTTTCTCTCTCGCTCTTCAACATCCTAGGCAAAGCCCAACCCGGCCTGGATAACCACAAATACTAAAAAAAAGAGACGCTAACTATGGGACATTCCCCATTTAGGACTTTTTTTTATGTGTAGGTGAGGTACAATGCGCACAAAAGTACCAGTACCTACCTATAAACTAATTTGTGTAAGGTGTCTAAGGTAAGCATCGAACCCCGGGCGAGCTTAATTTGCGCGAATTGGACCCACGATATTCATGATCCCCCCTTCAGGAAAAATTAGCTTCATGGCATCTTTTTTCGGTGACTTTCCTAAGAAAAATATTCAAATCCTACAAACCCATGCCACACAACGTGTTGATAATTTTAAAACCTTGACATCAATATTCTGTCCACGCCGCCTCCCCGATCCGCCACGATGATCCGCAGCGTTTTGAACTTCTCCAAGGTTCCTCCTTTGGTCAATTATGATCGGTATGCCACATCAGCGGCTCACCGCCTCGTTCACGCTTTTCCTCATGTATTTCCGACGCTGCCTCTGCCGCATTCACAGAACCCTCCCCACTGGTCGCCTAGCGTCCTTCAGTATCGGCCATCTCGATGGAGCCAATCTCTTCCCGTCCAGGAGCGCCAACCAGGGGGCGGGTCTTGCATGGGGCCGTTCGAAATCGGGCCGCGAATACTGCTCCATTCTCCGGTCGTTTGGCCATCATGCCCCGTTGTCCATCGCTTGGGTTAACCCCTAAATTAAAAGGCCGGCTTTGGTTAGAACCGGCGCGAGATGAAAACACAACACTAGCGCACGTGGCCCGCGTCGCGGAGGCCGAAAGTAATCGCGCGGTGTTTACACAACTCACGAGCCGCCCGGGGTACATTTAGATTTTCAATTTCATACTCTTTATTTATTAATTTAATTTAAACTCGAATTATTTTTCAAAAAACTTTACACACACGACTAAATACAAGATTTTTATAATGCAAAAAACTCCGCTAAATTATATGGACTTGTGAAAAGGAATGAAAAAGGATTATGAAAAAAAGATGTGTGTGTGCTGTGTGTTGCTGGAGGGTGGGGCGGGGTGTTTTAATAATTTGCGATCTATACCAAAAATTCCTCATATATTTTAGAGACAAGGTAAGAGGTGCCGGTGTGGCTGGTGGTGGTGGGTGGGGGGGGAGTGGGTTTCATATATAACAAAGGGAAGTATCACAAAAAATCATCTATTCAGTACAAGAAAATTTTACCACGAGGGGGGGGCGGCCGTTATCACGGGGGCGTTTTCTAGCGAGATTCCCAGGAAAAAGAAACGACGTTGGGCGGGTTTAGGCGGCCCGTTCCGTGACCGTTGGCAGCTGGGTGGCGGTCACGGCTTAGGTCGTGGCATCGTGCGGGCAATTTGCCGTGCGGTGCGGCTGTTTAATTTCTTCATGATTCTACAGGGGAGACACCAGGGGTGGGGCGGAGTGCAACGTTTTCTATCCGCTAGCATTCAAGCAGACACCTGAGAACCATAGAGAGGAGGAAATAGAATTAGTAAGGGTCCAGGTATTTGTATTAGGGCTTAGTAAGGGTCCCAGCGGTATTTGTATAGGCGGGCTTAGTAAGGGTCCAGGTATTTGTATAGGGCCTTAGTAAGGGTCCAGGTATTTGTATAGGCGGCCTTAGTAAGCGGTCCAGGGGTATTATGTATAGGGCCTTAGTAAGGGGGTCCAGGTATTTGTATAGGGCCTTCAGTAAGCGACGGGTTCCCAGGCCCTTATGTTGATTTTATTTTACTTTTATTGTATAATTGTATTACAAAGTTTTACAATGGGAGTAGGCTCAAAAAAAGTTAGTTACAAATTAAAATATTCAATGTCTATTTTGCCTAACAAAAAAAAGGCGGGTACATGAAACAGTCATCGTCTTATCTTGTATAAATACATGTTGTTCTATATAGATTATGAGGACCAATTATGGAAAAAATATTCTATATGACTAATTAACCTACTAGATATTTAATTACGTTGTACTGCACCTAGGTACTTCTTGTAGTCTTAAGATATTTGAGTTTCCTTCTCTTCTTCCTAAGGTAGGGTACATACATGTCTATCAGAAAGTTTTTACAAGTACCTATATTAGGTTCATCGGTTACTATTTTTTTTTTTCTTTTCTTTTTTCTTTTTCCCTTTTTCTTTCCTTTTAGAGTTACCTAACTAGTATAAGAAAAAGTATCAGAAAAATTCATTTAGAATATTTGCCCTGTAATTCAGTGCCAATTCAATGTAATTCTCTAATTCTTCTTGAGTCCTCTCGTCTATTTTGACTTTTGTAACTTTCTAGTATTTTTTCCATTTCCTGTTTTATTTCCTGCTTGTTACTAGAGTCGAATAGGTGATGGCTTTCAAGTTGAATTATTATGTCCCTGAGCTGTGTCATCCAATTGTGTGTATATTCCAGTGGGTTCAATAGACTAAGTTCTTTTAATCTTTCATAGTATCTGTCTTTCAGATGTGCCCAATTTTTTGTGCCTTGACAGTTCCAGTAGAATATTGATTGCTATTGGGATTTCTCGTTATTTTTTGTGCTAGATTGAGGTGTGATTAGATGTGTTAATTTGCTTTGAGTGAGCTGAATGGACAGGGGGGTTTGTTTTTTCTTGTATGGAGTCTCTGTCTTTTTAGTTTTATCTATGATAATCTCTGGTGATTGTGATGCTGGTCTTTTTTTATATTGATTTATTTCATCTGCAGATTCATCATATTCCATCATGTTATCTTCTTGTTTCTCTTCGGCCACTATTGGTTTTCCATCGACATATAATTTGTCATATTTTAATATTGCTTTTCTGTTTTGTTCTCGGTATGTTTTCATTTGAGGATACAGTTTCTTTCTGATCTCTATGACATCTTTTGGGAAATCTTCTTTAATTACAATGTTTGTTCCTTTCAGCTTGGGAGTCTGAGTTAAGATGCTTATTTTTCTTTTCCATGTAGTTAGTCCGACTACTATGGGTTTCTTATCTTTGGCTTTACCAAATCTCTTTATAAAGTCAATTTCAAATGTTTCTACTTTGATGTTTAGTTTCTCCTTGAATAATTGAAGAAGTTTTTCTTCTAGCATGGTGGGATCTTCCTCCTCTTCTTGTTCTAGTCCAAAAATTATAAGATTTCTTTTCTTTTTTATTTTATTAATTCTTGACATATTAATTTCTATGTTTTTCTCAAGATTCTGCACCTTCTGTTTCATTTCTGTCACCTCTTTCACTAATGGTTGTAATTTTTTATTCATATTTGTATTAATTTTTTCTGCTTCAGATTTTATAAGCTGGTTGTTTGTATCCAATTTTGAGGTGATTTGGGCCATGAAGTTCTTCATAGTTTCTTCCATTGACATTGTGATGCTTTTATTTCAGGGATCAATTCTAGGATCAAACAAGTATCAATATACTATGCACGACAAAAATTCAAAATCAAATCTGCCCCTTACCTTGAGTGACTCATCCGTAATACTGTGGTTTCCTAAAGATAATGGATGTTCCTCATATTCGATATTAGATAGGTATTACTGATTGGTAGTAGATATAAAAACTTGGATAGTTGTTGAGGT
>NW_007383280.1:19248-25171 GCF_000475195.1 Diaphorina citri | reverse complement strand
GGGTTTGTGTCATAGCATGCCCATCTTGTAATACGTCCGTCATCAGATCGGTGATAGGAGACAACACTCCCCAATATCTCATTACTTGAGGCATATTCTTGTTTGGATACAGTGTTCTGAACATCACACAACATTGTTAATGCTGTGTTTTAAATCTTTGTCTTATACTCATTTCACTACTTACAAAATCACATTACCTACAATTTTTCTGTTTCAGTGGGTTGGAAGCATTGATTTAAATCCCAATGATCAAGCCGATGCCAACATCATTGTCAACAAAGATGATGCTTGGTTAGAACAGGTAAACTTATATGAATACAGTAATGGGCCCATTGTTGAGCAGACCAAGTATTGGTTCTTGTCGACCACTAATATGTACTGTACTCATAATACCAATTCCATTCAGTTGGGTAAAAAGATACGGGTTAGTTTATCATTACCATCTAGCACTGTGATTGGTGCTTGAGTTATGTCCACCTGTGCAAATGTGGGGGGCTTTGTCTGTCTCGTTCACTGGTATGTCCTGTATTAGAATTAAAATCATTGGGCTACTTCAAGTTTCTTCTAAAAGTTATTTGGAAAGAAGCACAATAATTGGTCCCATTGGGAATGCTCTTGTTTGCCTTGCAGAAAGTCTGGGGTTCAATTCTAGAGATGTCTTGTGTTGCTGGTCAGAGTGGGGTCTCTTTCCAGCCTTATAACTTGGGATGTATAATTAGGTACTTTAGGTGAAAGTGGTGTAAAATACTCAATAATAAAATTATTGTCCTACAGGTGTACAGGTGATTGTTTCCATAGAACTGAGAGTTCTTATTTACTTTTTTGCTCTAAATAAAATCTTGGTTTTGATAAATTTTCATTTTTTGTTTGTTCTGTTCAATTTCTGTGGTCACTCAACACAAAAAAGTTCTTTGTACTGTATGTCCTTATCTTCTTTCAATGCTCAAGTGTCTGTAAATATTTATGGGAGGTTTTGGGGGTCTAGTTTTTTTTTTTTCATCTTTCCAAAAGAAAGCATGCCACTTTAATCCTTTACTTATCCTGGTAAGTAGGTAAGTATTTCTACTGTCATTGTCTTAGTACCCAGGTATCTGAGTATTGTCCTGAAGAAAGATATTGTTTATTATTGTGCTGTTTTTATGTAAATCTTCATTTTAAATAAACATAGACATCATTGAGTATGCCCTCTTAGAACATTTTACAAATCTATTGATTTTTTTGTTTGTTATTATTGAGGTTAAAAGGACATTGTTGGTCCCAATTGATGTAAAAATGAATAGGTAAGATTTCACGTAATTACCACCTATTTTTTCCTCCTATTAGATCTTCTTAAAGATTTATAAAATAAGAAGAAAATTAATCAAATAAATCGTCATAACACCCTGATTCCACTACTTTTTTGGACACAGATAGTAATTCACCTTGTGTCATATTATGTTTAGGAGACCACAGTGTTGGCTGAGCTGAAGACGATCCTAGCTGGAGACAAGATTGATGCTGTTATCTGTGTAGCCGGAGGTTGGGCAGGTGGTAATGCTGCTGCTAAGGACTTTGTAAAGAGCGCAGATATCATGTGGAGACAGAGTGTGTGGAGCTCCGTGCTGGCTGCTACCATTGCTGCGAACCACTTGAAACCCGGCGGTCTGGTGTCTCTCCCTGGTGCTAAACCTGCTCTGGAAGGAACCCCAGGTATGTACCTACCGATGACAATAATCTTTTCACACTTTTAATGCCGCCACTGGTCGCTACTCGATTAAAGAAGCTATTCAATTGTCCTTACCAGGCTGAGTGGACCCCGAACTTCAAACACAGAGCCGAAAAAACTTCGAACCCCGGACCTCCGGAGTGCAAGCCTAGTGTGAAACCCACTCGGCCACGGAGGTTGTTTAATATTTCAACCATATTGGGCCATAAATCATTTTATAACCAATCAAGGTCGGATTGCAAACTTGGAGTAACACCCAAAAGTAGAACAAAATAAAGTCAGTTTAAAATCGAATTCAATCTTGCTTCGGAGCTAACGTAGACGTAGCTATGGAACTCCTGTATTGAACTTTGTGGGGTTTGTGTCATAGCATGCCCATCTTGTAATACGTCCGTCATCAGATCGGTGATAGGAGACAACACTCCCCAATAATCTAGGCGCACGGTAGTGCGCCAGGCCAAGTTCCAGCCTAACGCACACAGTGTGTAATATTACACGAAACAATTCGACCCATTGGTCTTTACACCAACACCATAAAGTAAAGTAATCTTTTGAAGTATGTATTTGTAATGGAAAATGCAAGATAACGATTCTTTTTTTCTTCTTCTTTCTCAATTCGATGGCAAATATTGAACCCGAGACTTTCTGCATCCCAACCTCCATTTGCAGAGTAGATAGCAGATTTTAGTAAAATTAGATTTAAAAGGTTTCTGGCATTTAATTAGATAGGGGGCACGGTTGGTCCAGTGGTAACGCGCTTGCTTGCCATGGTCCCGGGTTCGAATCCCACCATCGACAAAAATTTGTACTTGTTTTTCGATTGCAAATATATCAACGAGGTCGACGAGGGTCTTGCCATTTCATTCAGCTTGATGTTGGGGTCCGGACCCCAACACGCAAGTACTGGATGCCGTGATTGGCGTGTCCAAACGGTCACCTATCCAGAATCCCACCACACCTGACGTGGCTCAACTCAAGTGACTCACCTGCATCCAGTCTCCCCCTTAACTCTTCCAGTTGGAACTTGCGTTTCGCTTTATACTGAATGTGTCGGAGTGCCAGAGTATTGTATTTGTCCCCCAGTACTGTGATGTGTCCTCGGAGCGAGTCGCATTCCGTCTGCAAATGATCAGGAGATGTTGCGACTATTTTGAGTGTTATGGGGATCCTAAACAGTATCTGCACTTCCATACCGATTATTTTACGATTCGCACTGTGATGGAAGGCGCCCAGAAACCCAGAGTATTGTATTTGTCCCCCAGTACTGTGATGTGTCCTCGGAGCGAGTCGCATTCCGTCTGCAAATGATCAGGAGATGTTGCGACCATTTTGAGTGTTATGGGGATCCTAAACAGTATCTGCACTTCCATACCTATTATTTTACCATTTGCACTGTGATGGAAGGCGCCCAGAAACTTTATCTGTGCTCCTTTCATGTTCCTTGTCCCACTTTACCCCGTTAAATCCATGTTACCGATGTTCACCGAAGTGACCAATCGTTGGTCTCTTTGGAGCGGACGAATAAGAAACCTCAACTCTTGTCTGTAGCGGAGTTGAACGGATGGTAGAAATCGCGCTTTCTAGTCGCATTCCGTCTGCAAATGATCAGGAGATGTTGCGACTATTTTGAGTGTTATGGGGATCCTAAACAGTATCTGCACTTCCATACCTATTATTTTACCATTCGCACTGTGATGGAAGGCGCCCAGAAACTTTATCTGTGCTCCTTTCATGTTTCTTGTCCCACTTTACCCCGTTAAATCTATGTTACCGATGTTCACCGAAGTGACCAATCGTTGGTCTCTTTGGAGCGGACGAATAAGAAACCCCAACTCTTGTCTGTAGCGGAGTTGAAAGGATAGTAGAAATCGCGCATTCTATTTTACCTGAAGTCGTTTCATCTCCTCGAGCCTCGCCAGTTCGTTACAGGAGTCGTTACCGATGTTCACCGAAGTGACCAATCGTTGGTCTCTTTGGAGCGGACGAATAAGAAACCTCAACTCTTGTCTGTAGCGGAGTTGATCGGATAGTAGAAATCGCGCTTTCCATCTTACCTGAAGTCGTTTCATCTCCTCGAGCCTCGCCAGTTCGTTACAGGAGTCCAACAGACTCGTTAGCTTCCTAGGAGATCCGAAACTTTGCAACTCACTCACTAGTAGGCTGGGAGGTGTCGAGTCCGCCCTGTGGAAGTGTAAAGATTATTATAGGTAGCTCTGGAAACTGAAAGTCCTAGGAGATCCGAAACTTTGCAACTCACTCACTAGTAGGCTGGGAGGTGTCGAGTCCGCTCTGTGGAAGTGTAAAGATTATTATAGGTAGCTCTGGAAACTGAAAATGTATTGAAGTGAGCCCATATTCCCTTACCTAAGCTAAAGGACCTACTAACCTACGTACCTACTCGTATATTACATTGGAGGGGTCATTTCTTACGAAATTCCAGTGTACGGACTTCCTAGGAGATCCGAAACTTTGCAACTCACTCACTAGTAGGCTGGGAGGTGTCGAGTCCGCTCTGTGGAAGTGTAAAGATTATTATAGCTCTGGAAACTGAAAGTGTATTGAAGTGAGCCCATATTCTCTTACCTAAGCTACTACCTACCTACTACCTATGTACCTACTCGTATTACATTGGAGGGGTCATTTCTTACGAAATTCCAGTGTACGGACCCCAGAATGTAATGCCCGCCACACAAGTCAAGCGTGCTTGACAAGCAGCCTGTCAAGTGTGCTTGAACCATTGAACGTGTGTGGCGGACAAAAGACTATAAGTAACGTCCAATCTAATTGAAGTTATTCCGTTGGTGTTTGGTTCAACCTACGTACCTACTCGTATATTACATTGGAGGGGTCATTTCTTACGAAATTCCAGTGTACGGACTCCAGAATGTAATGCCTGCCACACAAGTCAAGCGTGCTTGAGAAGCAGCTTGTCAAGTATGCTTGAACTATTGAACGTGTGTGGCGGACAAAAGACTATAAGTAACGTTCAATCTAATTGAAGTTATTCCATTGGCGTTTGGTTTGCAGGGCCGTACCTATTCAGGATTTTGACGGAGTGGTCGGAGGGCGAGAGTCCAAACAGTGACTTATCGGTAAATTCATTTTACTAAAATAAGAGAGTTGTTAATGTACAGGTAAACCGAGAAAAAAAACTACCCCATCATGAAATCAGAAAAAAAATGGCCGCTAATGTTGGCTTCACTTTTTACATCCCAGCATGCAAAGTCCACCCTCCGTGAACCTCGTGAACGTTCGATGTTTTGCGCGCGACATTTCAAAATTCAAAATTTGTGAACGTGACTAACGTGAGAAGACTGAGAAGCTGAGAAGAAAAAGTGGAAACAGGTTTACTGGTAGCTGGAAAAACAGCTGAAAACTGCAAAAAGGTAAGAATATTTGATTGTTTTTACGTTTATTGGTTATTCCAGCATAGGATATCAGTTCCAAGGACGCCAAAAAAGGCTTTTTGAATGTTACCCCAAAGTCCTGAACTCTTGAATTTCAAATCAAGTACTGTCAGACAGTCTATTACTGATAAGTTTTCAGCTCTTATCTTATGAAAGTGTCTGCCTTGTAAGTGATAGGTCTTGGGTTCAATCCCCTCATTCTAATCTCAAATGAATAGATGACGTTTGTTCTTGGAATGGCTAGCTTTCTTCCTACCTGTCCTCTTGTCTTTGATTGTGGGATAAGATCTTTGTCGGGATTCCCGTCAAGTCATGAGTTAATTCAGCTGTCTATCATTTATTCACAGGACTAAATCATGAAGTTAACACAGATTCTAAATGCACATCACAGATCACGTTGGAGGAAATACCAATGGAGAGCAAAGGGTTGGCTCGTAAAGAAGCACAGTTTTGCAAAGCAAGTTCTGGATGAGCATAATATCCCATATGAAAGTGCACTTGAGTTTGTCAAGGAACCTAAGCCTGTTATGTGAGTAAATAAACAAAATAAAATCATTCAATGTAAATACCTACGTACATCATTTTAGGGAGTATTGGATACTGTAAATTCATGCAAATGGATACTGTGCTTTTTATTTTTAAATGGAACCATTTTCCCCTCAGCTTTAAAAAGACCTTTAATTTGATATATAGGTCGACCAGGTTTGGATAAGTCCTTCTATGGGGACAGACACTTTTTTTTTTAGACAGACGACACCGAAGCGAATACAATAGTCCGTCCCTTATACCTTTTTTATTACTATTGTAATAA
>NW_007383280.1:13796-15256 GCF_000475195.1 Diaphorina citri | reverse complement strand
AAATGTGGGGGGCTTTGTCTGTCTCGTTCACTGGTATGTCCTGTATTAGAATTAAAATCATTGGGCTACTTCAAGTTTCTTCTAAAAGTTATTTGGAAAGAAGCACAATAATTGGTCCCATTGGGAATGCTCTTGTTTGCCTTGCAGAAAGTCTGGGGTTCAATTCTAGAGATGTCTTGTGTTGCTGGTCAGAGTGGGGTCTCTTTCCAGCCTTATAACTTGGGATGTATAATTAGGTACTTTAGGTGAAAGTGGTGTAAAATACTCAATAATAAAATTATTGTCCTACAGGTGTACAGGTGATTGTTTCCATAGAACTGAGAGTTCTTATTTACTTTTTTGCTCTAAATAAAATCTTGGTTTTGATAAATTTTCATTTTTTGTTTGTTCTGTTCAATTTCTGTGGTCACTCAACACAAAAAAGTTCTTTGTACTGTATGTCCTTATCTTCTTTCAATGCTCAAGTGTCTGTAAATATTTATGGGAGGTTTTGGGGGTCTAGTTTTTTTTTTTTCATCTTTCCAAAAGAAAGCATGCCACTTTAATCCTTTACTTATCCTGGTAAGTAGGTAAGTATTTCTACTGTCATTGTCTTAGTACCCAGGTATCTGAGTATTGTCCTGAAGAAAGATATTGTTTATTATTGTGCTGTTTTTATGTAAATCTTCATTTTAAATAAACATAGACATCATTGAGTATGCCCTCTTAGAACATTTTACAAATCTATTGATTTTTTTGTTTGTTATTATTGAGGTTAAAAGGACATTGTTGGTCCCAATTGATGTAAAAATGAATAGGTAAGATTTCACGTAATTACCACCTATTTTTTCCTCCTATTAGATCTTCTTAAAGATTTATAAAATAAGAAGAAAATTAATCAAATAAATCGTCATAACACCCTGATTCCACTACTTTTTTGGACACAGATAGTAATTCACCTTGTGTCGTATTATGTTTAGGAGACCACAGTGTTGGCTGAGCTGAAGACTATCCTGGCCGGAGACAAGATTGATGCTGTTATCTGTGTAGCCGGAGGTTGGGCAGGTGGTAATGCTGCTGCTAAGGACTTTGTAAAGAGCGCAGATATCATGTGGAGACAGAGTGTGTGGAGCTCTGTGCTGGCCGCTACCATTGCCGCAAACCATTTGAAACCCGGCGGTCTGGTGTCTCTCCCTGGTGCTAAACCTGCTCTGGAAGGAACCCCAGGTATGCACCTACCGATGACAATAATCTTTTCACACTTTTAATGCCGCCACTGGTCACTACTCGATTAAAGAAGCTAGTGCGTCTGCCTTGTAAGCGCTAGGCCGCGGGTTCGATTCCTGATCCTGATGGGATAATGTTCGATCTCGGAACGGCTGGCTTTCTTCTATCCTGTCTTCCTTCTCTCTTCGATTTCGGGACGATAAGACCATAGCAGTTACAAAAAAAAAAAAAAAATTCTCAAACTGTCTCCCTTG
>NW_007383280.1:0-6022 GCF_000475195.1 Diaphorina citri | reverse complement strand
TAAAAAAAGTCCGTTTAAAATCGAACTCAATCTTGCTTCGTAGCTAACGTAGACGTAGCTATGGAACTCCTGTATAATGTATAAGTATTGAACTTTGTGGGGTTTGTGTCATAGCATGCCCATCTTGTAATACGTCCGTCATCAGATCGGTGATAGGAGACAACACTCCCCAATATCTCATTACTTGAGGCATATTCTTGTTTGGATACAGTGTTCTGAACATCACACAACATTGTTAATGCTGTGTTTTAAATCTTTGTCTTATACTCATTTCACTACTTACAAAATCACATTACCTACAATTTTTCTGTTTCAGTGGGTTGGAAGCATTGATTTAAATCCCAATGATCAAGCCGATGCCAACATCATTGTCAACAAAGATGATGCTTGGTTAGAACAGGTAAACTTATATGAATACAGTAATGGGCCCATTGTTGAGCAGACCAAGTATTGGTTCTTGTCGACCACTAATATGTACTGTACTCATAATACCAATTCCATTCAGTTGGGTAAAAAGATACGGGTTAGTTTATCATTACCATCTAGCACTGTGATTGGTGCTTGAGTTATGTCCACCTGTGCAAATGTGGGGGGCTTTGTCTGTCTCGTTCACTGGTATGTCCTGTATTAGAATTAAAATCATTGGGCTACTTCAAGTTTCTTCTAAAAGTTATTTGGAAAGAAGCACAATAATTGGTCCCATTGGGAATGCTCTTGTTTGCCTTGCAGAAAGTCTGGGGTTCAATTCTAGAGATGTCTTGTGTTGCTGGTCAGAGTGGGGTCTCTTTCCAGCCTTATAACTTGGGATGTATAATTAGGTACTTTAGGTGAAAGTGGTGTAAAATACTCAATAATAAAATTATTGTCCTACAGGTGTACAGGTGATTGTTTCCATAGAACTGAGAGTTCTTATTTACTTTTTTGCTCTAAATAAAATCTTGGTTTTGATAAATTTTCATTTTTTGTTTGTTCTGTTCAATTTCTGTGGTCACTCAACACAAAAAAGTTCTTTGTACTGTATGTCCTTATCTTCTTTCAATGCTCAAGTGTCTGTAAATATTTATGGGAGGTTTTGGGGGTCTAGTTTTTTTTTTTTCATCTTTCCAAAAGAAAGCATGCCACTTTAATCCTTTACTTATCCTGGTAAGTAGGTAAGTATTTCTACTGTCATTGTCTTAGTACCCAGGTATCTGAGTATTGTCCTGAAGAAAGATATTGTTTATTATTGTGCTGTTTTTATGTAAATCTTCATTTTAAATAAACATAGACATCATTGAGTATGCCCTCTTAGAACATTTTACAAATCTATTGATTTTTTTGTTTGTTATTATTGAGGTTAAAAGGACATTGTTGGTCCCAATTGATGTAAAAATGAATAGGTAAGATTTCACGTAATTACCACCTATTTTTTCCTCCTATTAGATCTTCTTAAAGATTTATAAAATAAGAAGAAAATTAATCAAATAAATCGTCATAACACCCTGATTCCACTACTTTTTTGGACACAGATAGTAATTCACCTTGTGTCATATTATGTTTAGGAGACCACAGTGTTGGCTGAGCTGAAGACGATCCTAGCTGGAGACAAGATTGATGCTGTTATCTGTGTAGCCGGAGGTTGGGCAGGTGGTAATGCTGCTGCTAAGGACTTTGTAAAGAGCGCAGATATCATGTGGAGACAGAGTGTGTGGAGCTCCGTGCTGGCTGCTACCATTGCTGCGAACCACTTGAAACCCGGCGGTCTGGTGTCTCTCCCTGGTGCTAAACCTGCTCTGGAAGGAACCCCAGGTATGTACCTACCGATGACAATAATCTTTTCACACTTTTAATGCCGCCACTGGTCGCTACTCGATTAAAGAAGCTATTCAATTGTCCTTACCAGGCTGAGTGGACCCCGAACTTCAAACACAGAGCCGAAAAAACTTCGAACCCCGGACCTCCGGAGTGCAAGCCTAGTGTGAAACCCACTCGGCCACGGAGGTTGTTTAATATTTCAACCATATTGGGCCATAAATCATTTTATAACCAATCAAGGTCGGATTGCAAACTTGGAGTAACACCCAAAAGTAGAACAAAATAAAGTCAGTTTAAAATCGAATTCAATCTTGCTTCGGAGCTAACGTAGACGTAGCTATGGAACTCCTGTATTGAACTTTGTGGGGTTTGTGTCATAGCATGCCCATCTTGTAATACGTCCGTCATCAGATCGGTGATAGGAGACAACACTCCCCAATAATCTAGGCGCACGGTAGTGCGCCAGGCCAAGTTCCAGCCTAACGCACACAGTGTGTAATATTACACGAAACAATTCGACCCATTGGTCTTTACACCAACACCATAAAGTAAAGTAATCTTTTGAAGTATGTATTTGTAATGGAAAATGCAAGATAACGATTCTTTTTTTCTTCTTCTTTCTCAATTCGATGGCAAATATTGAACCCGAGACTTTCTGCATCCCAACCTCCATTTGCAGAGTAGATAGCAGATTTTAGTAAAATTAGATTTAAAAGGTTTCTGGCATTTAATTAGATAGGGGGCACGGTTGGTCCAGTGGTAACGCGCTTGCTTGCCATGGTCCCGGGTTCGAATCCCACCATCGACAAAAATTTGTACTTGTTTTTCGATTGCAAATATATCAACGAGGTCGACGAGGGTCTTGCCATTTCATTCAGCTTGATGTTGGGGTCCGGACCCCAACACGCAAGTACTGGATGCCGTGATTGGCGTGTCCAAACGGTCACCTATCCAGAATCCCACCACACCTGACGTGGCTCAACTCAAGTGACTCACCTGCATCCAGTCTCCCCCTTAACTCTTCCAGTTGGAACTTGCGTTTCGCTTTATACTGAATGTGTCGGAGTGCCAGAGTATTGTATTTGTCCCCCAGTACTGTGATGTGTCCTCGGAGCGAGTCGCATTCCGTCTGCAAATGATCAGGAGATGTTGCGACTATTTTGAGTGTTATGGGGATCCTAAACAGTATCTGCACTTCCATACCGATTATTTTACGATTCGCACTGTGATGGAAGGCGCCCAGAAACCCAGAGTATTGTATTTGTCCCCCAGTACTGTGATGTGTCCTCGGAGCGAGTCGCATTCCGTCTGCAAATGATCAGGAGATGTTGCGACCATTTTGAGTGTTATGGGGATCCTAAACAGTATCTGCACTTCCATACCTATTATTTTACCATTTGCACTGTGATGGAAGGCGCCCAGAAACTTTATCTGTGCTCCTTTCATGTTCCTTGTCCCACTTTACCCCGTTAAATCCATGTTACCGATGTTCACCGAAGTGACCAATCGTTGGTCTCTTTGGAGCGGACGAATAAGAAACCTCAACTCTTGTCTGTAGCGGAGTTGAACGGATGGTAGAAATCGCGCTTTCTAGTCGCATTCCGTCTGCAAATGATCAGGAGATGTTGCGACTATTTTGAGTGTTATGGGGATCCTAAACAGTATCTGCACTTCCATACCTATTATTTTACCATTCGCACTGTGATGGAAGGCGCCCAGAAACTTTATCTGTGCTCCTTTCATGTTTCTTGTCCCACTTTACCCCGTTAAATCTATGTTACCGATGTTCACCGAAGTGACCAATCGTTGGTCTCTTTGGAGCGGACGAATAAGAAACCCCAACTCTTGTCTGTAGCGGAGTTGAAAGGATAGTAGAAATCGCGCATTCTATTTTACCTGAAGTCGTTTCATCTCCTCGAGCCTCGCCAGTTCGTTACAGGAGTCGTTACCGATGTTCACCGAAGTGACCAATCGTTGGTCTCTTTGGAGCGGACGAATAAGAAACCTCAACTCTTGTCTGTAGCGGAGTTGATCGGATAGTAGAAATCGCGCTTTCCATCTTACCTGAAGTCGTTTCATCTCCTCGAGCCTCGCCAGTTCGTTACAGGAGTCCAACAGACTCGTTAGCTTCCTAGGAGATCCGAAACTTTGCAACTCACTCACTAGTAGGCTGGGAGGTGTCGAGTCCGCCCTGTGGAAGTGTAAAGATTATTATAGGTAGCTCTGGAAACTGAAAGTCCTAGGAGATCCGAAACTTTGCAACTCACTCACTAGTAGGCTGGGAGGTGTCGAGTCCGCTCTGTGGAAGTGTAAAGATTATTATAGGTAGCTCTGGAAACTGAAAATGTATTGAAGTGAGCCCATATTCCCTTACCTAAGCTAAAGGACCTACTAACCTACGTACCTACTCGTATATTACATTGGAGGGGTCATTTCTTACGAAATTCCAGTGTACGGACTTCCTAGGAGATCCGAAACTTTGCAACTCACTCACTAGTAGGCTGGGAGGTGTCGAGTCCGCTCTGTGGAAGTGTAAAGATTATTATAGCTCTGGAAACTGAAAGTGTATTGAAGTGAGCCCATATTCTCTTACCTAAGCTACTACCTACCTACTACCTATGTACCTACTCGTATTACATTGGAGGGGTCATTTCTTACGAAATTCCAGTGTACGGACCCCAGAATGTAATGCCCGCCACACAAGTCAAGCGTGCTTGACAAGCAGCCTGTCAAGTGTGCTTGAACCATTGAACGTGTGTGGCGGACAAAAGACTATAAGTAACGTCCAATCTAATTGAAGTTATTCCGTTGGTGTTTGGTTCAACCTACGTACCTACTCGTATATTACATTGGAGGGGTCATTTCTTACGAAATTCCAGTGTACGGACTCCAGAATGTAATGCCTGCCACACAAGTCAAGCGTGCTTGAGAAGCAGCTTGTCAAGTATGCTTGAACTATTGAACGTGTGTGGCGGACAAAAGACTATAAGTAACGTTCAATCTAATTGAAGTTATTCCATTGGCGTTTGGTTTGCAGGGCCGTACCTATTCAGGATTTTGACGGAGTGGTCGGAGGGCGAGAGTCCAAACAGTGACTTATCGGTAAATTCATTTTACTAAAATAAGAGAGTTGTTAATGTACAGGTAAACCGAGAAAAAAAACTACCCCATCATGAAATCAGAAAAAAAATGGCCGCTAATGTTGGCTTCACTTTTTACATCCCAGCATGCAAAGTCCACCCTCCGTGAACCTCGTGAACGTTCGATGTTTTGCGCGCGACATTTCAAAATTCAAAATTTGTGAACGTGACTAACGTGAGAAGACTGAGAAGCTGAGAAGAAAAAGTGGAAACAGGTTTACTGGTAGCTGGAAAAACAGCTGAAAACTGCAAAAAGGTAAGAATATTTGATTGTTTTTACGTTTATTGGTTATTCCAGCATAGGATATCAGTTCCAAGGACGCCAAAAAAGGCTTTTTGAATGTTACCCCAAAGTCCTGAACTCTTGAATTTCAAATCAAGTACTGTCAGACAGTCTATTACTGATAAGTTTTCAGCTCTTATCTTATGAAAGTGTCTGCCTTGTAAGTGATAGGTCTTGGGTTCAATCCCCTCATTCTAATCTCAAATGAATAGATGACGTTTGTTCTTGGAATGGCTAGCTTTCTTCCTACCTGTCCTCTTGTCTTTGATTGTGGGATAAGATCTTTGTCGGGATTCCCGTCAAGTCATGAGTTAATTCAGCTGTCTATCATTTATTCACAGGACTAAATCATGAAGTTAACACAGATTCTAAATGCACATCACAGATCACGTTGGAGGAAATACCAATGGAGAGCAAAGGGTTGGCTCGTAAAGAAGCACAGTTTTGCAAAGCAAGTTCTGGATGAGCATAATATCCCATATGAAAGTGCACTTGAGTTTGTCAAGGAACCTAAGCCTGTTATGTGAGTAAATAAACAAAATAAAATCATTCAATGTAAATACCTACGTACATCATTTTAGGGAGTATTGGATACTGTAAATTCATGCAAATGGATACTGTGCTTTTTATTTTTAAATGGAACCATTTTCCCCTCAGCTTTAAAAAGACCTTTAATTTGATATATAGGTCGACCAGGTTTGGATAAGTCCTTCTATGGGGACAGACACTTTTTTTTTTAGACAGACGACACCGAAGCGAATACAATAGTCCGTCCCTTATACCTTTTTTATTACTATTGTAATAA
>NW_007383279.1:4894-5930 GCF_000475195.1 Diaphorina citri | reverse complement strand
CTTCCAGTGCTGGTACATCCAGTCAAGACGAAGTCACGGCCAGTTCAAACAGTGATGTCGAAAGTTCAACTGCAGCAGATGTAGCTTCGGCCGATGTAGCCTCCGATGGAAACGTGTCACCAGTTGTAGATCAGGATTCTTCTTCAGGAGCAAATGTTGACCAGTCAGAGAGTTCAACATCCGTTGACGCAAGCTCAGATGTCACGGAATCACCAACTGCCGGCTTGAATGATGTCGCATCTACTGCAAACGGTGAAATTGAAAGCGTAACTGGATCAATCGTTGATAACGTAAATGATAACAGTTCACCAAGTGTCAACCAAGTCGATTCTGAACCTTCCACTGGAAATGTTGAGAGTTCAACCGAAGTTTCCGTGAGCCCTGATGAAAACAGTTCTCCAGCGCTTGTTGAGTCAACCCATGAAGCGGTTTCCCAAGAAGCTGAAAGTTCTACAGCTATTCCAGTCAACCAAGTCGATTCTGAACCTTCCACTGGAAATGTTGAGAGTTCAACCGAAGTTTCCGTGAGCCCTGATGAAAACAGTTCTCCAGTGCTTGTTGAGTCAACCCATGAAGCGGTTTCCCAAGAAGCTGAAAGTTCTACAGCTATTCCGGATGGTGTGAATGCCGATACTTCATCAGCTCTGCAAGACAACATAGCACCAAGTTCCACTGTTGAACAGGTTGAGGGTACCACGGTTTCTGCAAATGCGGATGAAAACGCTGCTAATGTAAACGAAAATGTTACACCTGGATTGGACGCTGTCCCAACACAGAGCTCATTCAATGCAGTCAGTGCTAGTGAAAATGTTAACGGTGAAGCAACAGTCAGTTCAGATGCAGTTACTCCAGGATCAAACAGTGATTCTGAAAGTTCAACTGCTGCCATTGAGGAAGGAAACATTTCATCTGCTGCTAATCAAGACGAATCATCCGGTGCTAACACTGATCAATCTGAAAGTACAACAGCCTTACCTCAAAATGACTTGAACGAACAAAATTCCCAAGGAGCAGAAAGTTCGACTGCCTCTATCGA
>NW_007383279.1:0-4552 GCF_000475195.1 Diaphorina citri | reverse complement strand
TCAGATCCAACTGGAGATTTAGCAATCACTCCGGAAGAACATGAAACTTCTGAAAGTGATGAGAATGAGACTGGTGTGACAGCAGAAGATGTCAATGAATCGCCTGCCAATGGAGACTGTATTATCGATGGCCAACTTCACTCGAACAATTCACGCATTGAGACGAAGAACCCATGCCATGTTCAGTGTCTTTGTGTGAACGGTGCGCCATCGTGTGAATCTTTGGAATGTCCTCCACCACCGCCAACTCATAGGAATTGTATGCCAATTCATCCAGGACCAGACCTTTGTTGTCCAGCCTATGCTTGCGGTGAGTTGAATAATTTGAGTTCTAATCTCAAACTTTGATTTCTAATTTATTCATAGACAGGAGAAAACGATTCATGGAATATTTCAGCAATATATAATACCTAGTTTTTAATTTTTTGATTACATAATTTGTGTCCACGCTCGTGTTGTTTATTTATTTTTTTTTTTGATTTATGACTATTCTTTCCTTGTTGACAGATGGACCATTGACGCCAGCGTTACAATCAGACAGTCAAGTATCCGTGGCCACCGAACAAACAAATGGCGACCAACCCACCGAAACCATTGCAATTTCTAGTGCAACCGAAGCTCCAGTGTCTGACAGTTCTGAAGTTACGAGCGATTTACAAAATGAAGTGACATCAAATAATGTAGAAGATTCACAATCCTCTGTATCAGGTCAATCAAATAACAGTCCAGTCGAAGATGCACAAGTGAGCTCATCAACAGCAGTGAATATTGTTGAAACCAACGCCGAAAGTTCTACAAGTGGACCTGTTTCTGCAGAGAGCGACTCATCTCCAATCTCAAATGAATCTGCGGCCCCATTAGAGCAAACAAATGACGTGATCTCTGACCAAAGTATCGAGAAAGAATCTACAACGGAAGCTTTAACTCACCAAGATTCAACAGCAAATGCAGATCAACCAATTTCAAGTCAGAGTGAAGAACAAGCGGAAGTTGAAACATCTACTCCAGTTTCTAGTCAAGACGCAACAACTAATGAATTGAATTCTGACGTAAGCCAAGATGCTGACCAGACGGTACAATCTTCAACGGACCCAAGTGTATCTGGATCTACATCAGCCAATGCCGAATCATCTCAGGATCAAACAGAAGGAAGCACATCAGCGTCGGTTCTGAATGAAGAAACAACTGTAAACAACCAACTAACATCTGACCGAATTGGAGATCAAGCAGCAAGTGAAGCCTCTACAGCAGCAGTCGGTGAAAGCCAATCGGCAAACACAGAACAAGAATCCTCAACTGGACAACCAATTAGTGCTAATGAAAACACTGAAGTCGAATCATCCACAGCAATAACTGGAGCTCAATCAAACGACGCTGAACAAACTTTAGTTCAAAGTGAAAATGATCTTGGGTCTTCTACGCCATCAGCAGAAATTAGTGAGAGTCCATCAGTCAATGTAGAACATATCCACAGCAATAACTGGAGCTCAATCAAACGACGCTGAACAAACTTTAGTTCAAAGTGAAAATGATCTTGGGTCTTCTACGCCAACAACAGAAATTAGTGAGAGTACATCAGTCAATGTAGAACAGATCCACAGCAATAACTGGAGCTCAATCAAACGACGCTGAACAAACTTTAGTTCAAAGTGAAAATGATCTTGGGTCTTCTACGCCAACAGCAGAAATTAGTGAGAGTCCATCAGTCAATGTAGAACAGCCCTCGCAAGATATTCAAACGGTAGAAACTTCGACTGCGGTCAGCCAAGATGCATCACTAAATGTTCAAGAAACTGTTGCTCCAAGTGAAGATCAGACAGTAGAAAGTGAAACATCTACTCAAGGTAAGATGCATCACTAAATGTTCAAGAAACTGTTGCTCCAAGTGAAGATCAGACAGTAGAAAGTGAAACATCTACTCAAGGTGTTCAAGATGCAGTTATAACTAACGAGGAACTAAACACTGAATCCCCTATTGTTAATCAAGATTCACCAGTTGGCAATGAACAATCCGAAAGTCAAGATCAAACTACGAATAGCGATTCTATCGAACCAATTAATCAAGGTACAACTGCCAATCCAAATGTGAACATTGAATCAACAAGCGTAAATGCAGACCCTGCAATTAATTCAGATCCAAGTAGCATACCAGAACAAGTATCGTCCGATAATCATGAAGAACCAACCCAAACAAATCAACCTGAAACAAGTAGCGCTGATGAGACAAGTTCAAACCAACAAGGAGAATCTACAGTTGGTGCCGATCAACCTCCCAAACAAATCAACCTGAAACAAGTAGCGCTGATGAGACAAGTTCAAACCAACAAGGAGAATCTACAGTTGGTGCCGATCAACCCGCAGATGTTCAAGACCAAACAGTTAATGTAAACCAAGGAGAATCAACAACGTTGTCCAACAATGTATCTGAAGGAGAAGCACCTAATGCAGATCAATCCGAAGTTGAAAACAATCAACCTATTGACAATGAATCAGTTACAACCATCCCTACTCAAAATGAACAAACTATTGGTCAATCAGACGTGGCAGTTGATGAAGATACAAATGCCTCGATAGATCAAGACAAACCAAGCAGTGAAGAGATTGAGGTGACAACAGCATTACCGGTACAATCTGAACCAAACAGTGACAACAAAATCTCGGCAGGCGCTCAAGAAGACACTCTGACAGAAGCATCGACCTCATCAAATGTACAAGATGTAGACCAAACTAGTGCAAGTCAGTCAACATTAGCTAGTGATTCTCTAACTAACGATGGAACCGTTAGCAGTGAAAACTCTGTTGGTGATTCTACTACAGCAGTACCCGTTCAGTCAGAGCAAACTGTTGAACAGGATGTAAGTCAAAATGAAGCTCAGGCTGGAGAGAGTGAATCGACAACACCTTTAGCAAATGATCAGACTGGACAAGTCGTTGATGCACAATCTGTGGGCGAATCCGATTTATCAGAAGCTGATAGTGATGCATCTTCAGCAGTTGGTGAAACAGATACTGACATGGTATCCCCTCATGAAAATGATATCCAACAAACAGAAAATGAAGGAACTACAGCCCTACCAGTCCAGCAAGAAACCATAAATCAGGATCAGTCAACAAGTCAAGATAGCGAATCATCAACGGCGTCCTCTAGTCAACCTCAAGAAGATGCAGTCAATGCTTCAGAAACATCTGAAAGTCAAGATCAAGCAACATCTAGTCCAAACGCAGATCAACAATCTGAAAACTTAACTACGTCTTCGTTGAGTGGTCAATCCGAATCAGCTGATGCCCAACAGCCAAGTGAAACAGAGACAACTTCTAACAACGAAATAACCTCCTCGGATAGCGAAAGTGACAAAGTTAGTGAAAATGATTCGACCACTATTGCTTCTTTACAATCTGAAGCGATAGCCAACGAGGAACAAAGTGTGAGCCCTAGTGAGGATGTGCCAAACAGTGGGGATGAAACTTCCACTGCCACAATCACAAATGAATCAGTACCAGAAGGAGATCAACCAAGTGTGGACCAGTCCATCGGAACAGACGATATAGTACAACAAACTTCTGATCAAACAGCTGACAGTGAATCATCTACAGCCTCCGCTGATCAATTGGAAGCTGTAAGTGAAGGAGAACCAAACGTGGTACAAGCAGGAGACACAGAAATCCCAATCAGCCAAGATGCCGAGCAATTGAGTAACAGTGAGTCCACAACATCTATCCCTAGTCAGTCTGATGTAGAAAATGAGCAACCAACGAGCCAAGACGGTGGACAAGCAGGGGAGACTGAGTCTTCAACTTCGGTGCCTAGTCAATCTGAACCTCAAATTGAAGGAGATCAACATACTGTAGACTCACAATCCACTGAACCATCAATTGGCCAAGAAAATGACCGCAATATCGCTGATTCTACAACTGTTATTCCAAGTGAGTCAGCCCCTCTGGAAATTGAAGAAACAACTAGTCAACATTCCGATCAAGCTATTGATACTGAATCTTCAACTGCGGTGTCTAGTCAATCTGAACCACAAGCAGAGGGAGATCAACCCATTAGTCAAGATGGTCAAGTGAATAGCATTGATTCCACAACTGTTATCCCAAGTGAGTCAGTTCCTGTAGAAAACGAAGAACCAGCTAGTCAAGATGCCAACCAAGATATTGGAACTGAATCTTCAACTGCGGAACCTAGTCAATCTGAACCACAAGGAGAAGGAGAACAATCAAACGTAGAATCACAATCCACTGAAGGAGCAGAACAAAGCGTGGGTCAAGATGTCAATGAAGCTGCTGTTGAGACTGAATCTTCAACTGTAGTGTCTGGTCAGTCAGAGCCACAAGTAGAAGATCAACCAAATGTAGAACCACAAGCAACTGAAGGAGAACCAATCAGTCAGGATGCCAACCAAGGTGAAATCGAAGCTACAACTGCTATTCCCGCAGAAAACGTAGAACCTAGTAGCCAAGCTGTTGTACCAGCTGGAGAAACTGAAAACCAAACGCCAGCAACCATTGCATCTGATTCGTTAGTTGAGGAACAGCCAAATGTAGAACAACC
>NW_007383278.1:7599-11309 GCF_000475195.1 Diaphorina citri | reverse complement strand
ATACGTGTACAGTTAATAATTTTCTTTAAATTAGGTTAGGCTAGGTCTTTTTGGGGGATAAGACCTTTAGAAACAAGGAAAAAAATATGTAATAAAAAAAACTATCGATAACTATCGATGGCGCTGACTATCGATAGTTCTCCTCCTCTAAGAGGACTCTCGATAACTATCGATAAGAGGAGAACTCCTCTCCTCATGCAGAAGGTTCAATGCCCACCATGAGAGAGAGAAAGAAAAAAATCCACTCGTATTTCGATTGCAAATATGTATTTCAACAGGTTATTTTATGCTGCTCTTGTGTTAACCTGGAAAATAAGTACCAACATGTGATTGTAGACCTTAGCCCAGCCCAAGTTAAACATCCATTTCATTGACCTTAAAGCCATGTTTAACTATCGATGGCGCTGACTATCGATAGTTCTCCTCCTCTAGGAGGAGCACAGTTAGTCCAGTAGTATCGCGCTCACTTGTCATGCAGAAGGTTCAATGCCCACCATGAGAGAGAAAAAATCCACTCGTATTTCGATTGCAAATATGTATTTCAACTTTCAACAGGTTATTTTATGCTGCTCTTGTGTTAACCTAGCACCTGAGTGGAAAATAAGTACCAACATGAGATGGTAGACCCTAGCCCAGCCCAAGTCAAACATCCATTTCATTGACCTTAAAGCCATGTTTGTGCCCACATTAACGTCACAATTTTACCAGGTCATTATGAGGGGACTAAGATCTAACGTCCTCTCCCTGTTTTTATTTATTTATTTTTTTCAGGCAAAACAAAGACATGCTGTCGGATGGCATTCAGAATGCCAAGAAATTCCTCAGCGCTCTGTTCAAAACAGTTCAAAGTCTCCTGGATATGAAACAAGTCAACTCCAGTGGACCCTTCCTATATGTATTTGTACAAGAGGTAAACTTGCCTCGGTTGTGTAGTGGTCAAGACGCCCGCCTGATAAACAGAAGGGCGGGGGTATATCCCAGCCAAGGTATGGAATCTGAACGCCAGAGGCGTTCTCTACCACCTAACTCTCAGAGCTCCATTATGTTGTTTTCTCCTGGATATGAAACAAGTCAACTCCAGTGGACCCTTCCTATATGTATTTGTACAAGAGGTAAACTTGCCTCGGTTGTGTAGTGGTTAAGACGCCCGCCTGGTAAACAGAAGGGCGGGGGTATATCCCAGCCAAGGTATGGAATCTGAACGCCAGAGGCGTTCTCTACCACCTAACCCTCAGAGCTCCATTATATTGTTTCCAATTTCTCAAATAAATGAGGATAAAAATCCATGCCTCGGCTAGGATCGAACCCGCGGCCTGCTGTTTACCAGGCGAGCGTCTTGACCACTGCGCCACTAAGGCAGGCTAAAGGTTCTTATTTTCTCTCTTTTTTTTGAAAAGGTTTAATCGAGGGAACTGTAACAGCTAAGGTCTTATCGTCCCGAAATGAAAGAGAGTAGGACAGGATAGGAGAAAGCCAGCCGTTCCGAGAACGAATCTTATTTGTTTAGGATAAAGTTCAAGCCCGGGTGCGAAGTGGGAATGGAACCCATGCTTACAAAGCAGACGCGCTAGCCTCCAAGCGAGCAAGACTGACAAAATATTGTTTGATAGTGCTTTAAAGTCACTGTATAACTTCTAAAGTAATGTCAGACACATTTTTAAAAGCATTAAAATCTGGGACACCTTATCAACAATATTGACAATCTGACAGTCCTCTAAATTACTGAATAGATTACCTTTCAGGAATTAATGGCCTGGGACTGTTTAGATTGGCAGCAAAGATTGCCATCACCTCTATATTGACAGGCAGCTTGATTTTCCCTCGCCCTCTCCATTCCGTCTCTTACCTTTTGTAACCTTTTCCCAGGGGTTCCCTTCCTATGACGCGTACCTCTTACATCTCCCTACCTATTGAATATCCCCCCCCCACAAAGAATTCCCATATTTTCACCTCGAGGCTCCCTCCCTATGGGATCTCCCTCTCACCTACTCCTCATCCCTTCTTTGAATATCCCTTCCCACGTTGAAAATTCTCCTTCTATTTATCCCCATAGTTCAGGCACTTGACACACTTTTCATTCTCTCCATTTGATTTTTTTCTCCTTGTAGCAAATTAAAAGCACTTCGAATACACAGGTATTTCAAAATTTCTTCAGCAGGGTATACCTACCCATTAACCACCTTCCGAGCCGTTTATACCGCTTTCAAGCCGTTACACCGTTTTCCATTAATTTCTCCCTCTCTTCTTCCATACTTTTTTGTGTAGACACTTGAAAAAGTTCAAGTCTTAAGGGAACGACGTTTTTGCACCATGATACTCGCGTAGGTACTTGAAGAAAGTGGAGAATGTGAATGGAATTTTAGGTTGAGAAGAGAAGTAGTTACCTAGGTTATCGTACTTTTTTACTTTCCTTATCCTATAGGAAGGAAAGTAATGTAATCGGGTCAAAATTTCGATGGTCAGATTTTAGTGACGAAACACGTTTTGAGGTCCCTAGAGCCTAAATCCAAAGTTTCAGCCATTGGTCCGTGTGCGTGTCTGTGTGTCTGTCTGTAAACAAAATATCTCGAGAATGGTAAGAGCTAGAGACTTGAAATTTGGTATGTAGATGTCAAATGTGACAAGGATGCGATACAAAACGTTTGGTTGAGATGGTTGCTGCGCTTGGCGGTATTTTGACCGCTTTTGGACAGATTTCGACCGTTTTTTGGCGGTTTTCAGCTATAGCGACAAAACGGTTAGAGATATTGTAAAAGTTAGGGTAAAAGAACACTCAAATAAGCATCATTCAATGGGATAAAGAAAGTCGGGTGTTGTTCACACCAGATTTTTTTTTTTTTTTTTTTTTTGTATCCTTGAATGGATGCTTGGAAATTGAATGCAAAGGAGGTACTAAGTAATGCTGTGCTGTGATATCCACAAAGGTTATGAAAAGGCCCTGCTTTACTAACAAGAATTCTTGATTTGATTTTCATTTGATTTCGTGTTTCAGTTTCTTCGGGCGAGCGTTCGAGCAGGCTTCAGAGAGAACTAATGCGAGAGTTAGCTTTGACTATTTTGATTCCTCCATTATTTCCATACATAAGAGTGATAGACACAAGTTTGTGTCCGCTCTTCAATCCTTGCTCAGCTGAAAGACGTATCCTATAAGGTTCGTTCTTGGAACGGCTGGCTTCTCTCTTCGATTTCGGGACGATAAGGCGGATTTCACATCTAGACTGCAACTTCTTGGTTGGTTGGTATCAAATGCTGGGAATTGACTATCAGGTCATTTTCCTCCTCGTGTCCCAATATTTTGCGATGATGTTGTCTTGATCCGTGAGTTCTGGGCATGTCTGAAGGTGGTCTGCATTCATGATAGCTTGTTGAGTGCAGAGTGGACAGGTAGGGGATTCTGCAACTTGTAGTATACGGCAGTTTTCATGTTGAGGGCTACATAGTCTTATGGGCCTGTTCACAACTTAAACTTCAAGTTTAAGTGTGAACAGGCCCATAAGACTATGTAGCCCTCAACATGAAAACTGCCGTATACTACAAGTTGCAGAATCCCCTACCTGTCCACTCTGCACTCAACAAGCTATCATGAATGCAGACCACCTTCAGACATGCCCAGAACTCACGGATCAAGACAACATCATCGCAAAATATTGGGACACGAGGAGGAAAATGACCTGATAGTCAATTCCCAGCATTTGATACCAACCAACCAA
>NW_007383278.1:5069-7282 GCF_000475195.1 Diaphorina citri | reverse complement strand
AGAACAATAGAAGAGTTGCAAAAATCAAAATCAAAGAAAAGCTTGTTGAAGTAAATCGAAGGAACAATTGAAGAAAACAAAGGAATAACAGAAGAAGAATCACCTACACCCCCAAGAAGTTTTTGTAAGCTTTGGGGGTGAGCTAACCTTTGTAATTTTTGTTTTGTTAAAAATAAAGTTATTTTCGTTCAGTTCAGTTCAGTTCCTTCTCAGTCTCTATCGTCTTCTTTGAGTCCGGTTTATCCTTCTTTTCTTTATATGTAGTTTTTCCTTTTTACTTTTCCTTATCCTATAGGAAGGAAAGTAATGTAATCGGGTCAAATTTTCGATGGTCAGTTTTTAGTGCCAAAACACGTTTTGAGGTCCCTAGAGCCTAAATCCAAAGTTTCAGCCATTGGTCCGTGTGTGTGTCTGTCTGTCCTTCTGTCTGTCTGTAAACAAAATATCTCGAGAACGGTAACAGCTAGAGACTTGAAATTTGGTATGCAGCTGTAAAGCGTGACAAGGATGCGACACGACACTTTTGATTAAGATCGGTGCAACGGTTGGCGGCATTTTACCGTTTTTTGGCGGTTTTCGGTGTAATTTAACAATATCTCGGGAATGGTATGAGCTAGAGACTTGAAATTTGGTATGTAGTTCACAAATGTGACAAGGATGTAGCACAAAAAATTCACAAATGTGATAAGGACGTTTAGTTGAGATAGGTGTTACGGTCGGCGGTATCTTGACCACTTTTTGGCGGTTTTGACCGTTTTTTGGCGGTTTTCAGCTATACCGACTATACGGTTAGATATATTGTAAAAGTTAGGTTAGGAGAACACCCAAATAAGCATCATTCAGTAGGATAAGGAAAGTCGTGTGATGTTCACACCAGATTTTTTTTCCCCCCTATTCTTTGCCTCTTCGTGCTCTACCTATTTTTAAACTTTCACTTTCGTTTGATAAATTTATGAAGTTTTGCGTTTTCGAACGATGCGATGTAAGTTCTAAATTTTCTATGTAGCATTAAATCGAGACCTGTAAAACCTAATGTACAAAATGAAATAAATTCTACAATGTTAAGCAACAAGAAAAAACATCGAAGAGTTTTTTGTTATTTAATTTAATAAAATGTCTAGAGTGCACAATGTTCGATCAGAAAGGCGAAAGGGTAAAATTATCTCAAGACTAGGGACATAACTCTAAAAAAGAAAAAAAAAAAAAAATCTCAGGATCGAAATTTGACTTGATTCGGGGACTGTCCAGATCAATTCTATCAAAGTAACCTATTTGAAGCACAAACTCTCATTCTTCTAAAAATCTAAACTCTCGAAAATCTGATAATGGTTATCGATTAACTTTAAACTTGTACCAAATTATTGTATAGGTCTTTCATACGGCGAATCAAAATTTGCGAGTTCTCACCCTTCTTTCTTTCTGATCTCACAAAATAATTAATTGAAATACACATAGATAATTAACAACGAATTGAAATAAATTTAAAAACACATAAAAAGAAAAAAATATTGGTGGAAAAGTTATGGTCGAGTACCTAAATAGAAGAACAATAATTATAATTTTTAAATTAAAATTACGAAGGTATACGTAATAATTAAATTATACTTGGAATCACACTTAGATGTTAGGGTCCAAAGTAAGTTATCTTATGATGGCCGGATCTAAATTTTCTATGTAGCATTAACTTGAGACCTGTAAAACCTAATGTACAAAATGAAATAAATTCTACTAAGTAAGTTATCTTATGATAATTACCGACCTAAGCCACCCCGTATAAACGGGAAAAGGGATAAGATAACCATGGACCCACCCTAACAATAGAAAAATATAATAAGAGATGAAAATCATAGGATCTCATTTGAGAGGTAGAAACTTATTATTGAAACTTTAAAAAAAAAAAAAAAAAAAGGTTTGACAGAGGGAACTGTAACTGCTATGGTCTTATCGTCCCGAAATCGAAGAGAGAAGGAAGACAGGACAGGAGAAAGCCAGCCGTTCCGAGAACGAACATTATCCCATCAGGATAAAATCCGCCCCGGGCGGGAATCGAACCCGCGGCCTAGCGCTTACAAGGCAGACGCACTACCAACTAAGCTAACTAGGCTGACTGGGGGACCTTAAACAGCCTGAAATTTCCCTTGCTACAGAAATGGTTTCAGGCCCCCTTGATGAACCTAGGCCTGATGACCCCCTCCCCTCTGGAAGCCCCTGGA
>NW_007383278.1:0-2274 GCF_000475195.1 Diaphorina citri | reverse complement strand
TGGGAGGAGCTAGAGAAGGAGAACAGCATCGAAATCGTTTTGGGACTATCGAAGCTATCGATAGTGTGAGGCTTGACTAATCGGATACGTTTTTCGATAGTTTTTTTTCTGTACTTTTTCGTTGTTTTGGTTCGTTTTAGAAGTGAAAAGTGTAAAAAATATTTTGGTAAAAAAAAGAAGAAAAAAAAGTTGAAATGGAAACCTGTGACCTAAATTAATCACGTGTACAGTTAATAATTTTCTTTAAATTAGGTTAGGCTAGGTCTTTTTGGGGATTAAGACCTTAGAAACAAGGAAAAAAATATGTAATGAAAAAAAATATCGATAACTATCGATGGCGGCTGACTATCGATAGTTCCTCCTCCTCTAAGAGGACTCTCGATAACTTATCGATAATGAGGAGAACTCCCTCTCCTCATGCAGAAGGTTCCATTGCCCACACATCCGAGAAAGAGAGAAAGAAAAAAATCCACTCGTATTTCGATTGCAAATATGATATTCAACAGGTTATTTTATGCTGCCTTGTGTTAACCTCTTGGAAATAAGTACCAACATGTGATTTGTAAGACCTTAGCCGCAGCCCAAGTTAAACAATCCATTTCATTGACACTTAAGCATGTTTGTGCCCACAATACACGTCACAATCACCAGGTCCATTCATGAAGGGGACTAAGATCTAATAACGTACTTTCCCTGGTTTTTTTTTTTTTTTTTTTTTTTTTTTTTTTTTTTTTTTCAGGCAAACAAAGACACTGTTGTTCGGATGGCCCAATTCAGAATGCCAAGAAATCTCCTCAGCGCTCTGTTCCAAAACAGTTCAAAAGTCTCCTGGATATGAAACAAGTCAACTCCAGTGCCCTTCCTATATGTATTGTGTACAAGAGGTAAACTTGCCTCGTTGTGTGTAGTGGTTAAGACGCCCGCTTGGTAAACAGATAGGGCGAGGTAAATCCCAGCCAAAGTATGGAACTGAAAAAGCCAGAGCGTTCTCTACCACCTAACCCTCAGAGCTCCATTATGTTGTTTCCAATTTCTCAATAAATCGAGGGATAAATTGCCATGCCACCCCCCCCCCCCCCACACCCCCCCCCCCCCCCGGCAAGATCGAGCCCGCGGCCCTGCCTGTTTACCAGGCGAGCGTCTTGACCACTGCGCCACTAAAGGCAGGCTAAAGTTCTTTTTTTTCTCTCTCTTATAATGGAGGAGTTGCAATTGGGAAAATATTATTAATAAAAGGTCGATTCCTACGTAAAAAGTTGTGAAAAATCCAAATCTGAGGTCAAAACTCCGAAAAAGTAACTTTAAAAGGTCGAAAATTCAATTTTTAATTGCCGTTCTATTGAAAAAGTTCAAAGAGTTGTAACGTCAGACTTCACGTAAAAATGCGCAGAAACGCTTGCGCACAAACAAACGAAGCGGGAGTCATGAATTATGACGTCATCGCTTACGGGAGCGTATACCGTAACGTCAAACTTTTACAATTTACCGGTATTTTTTAAATTGATTTATCTCGGTATCTAGAAGTCGTAGAAGAAAAAAAAAAAAATCCGTTGGTCCTCATTTTTCCTGCTCTATGACTTTGAAACATCACCCAAGTAAGCGCAACTGATCTATTGTAATAATTCTTGCCATTTTCCCGTCTCGAACCAGGGTACCCTGGACTGCAAGTACTACTCGAAACCGCACGCCCTGTCCCTCCTCGCCATGTTCATACTGAAAGCATTCGTAGCGTCCTCAGCTGGGAGTCGAACCCGCAACCATTCCAAACCACTGATAGCATCCGCACCGCTTGACCCTCTGGCTGAAACTTGTATTATGATAGGAATTCCGCCCGTCACTGAGATTATACCGAGAAGGTAAGTGAATTCCTAGAGTGCAAGTGAATTCCTAGAGTGCAAGTGAATTCCTAGGAGCTAGGTGAAATTAGCAGTCAAGGTCTAAATTATTCGACCTCCTTGACCTAGTGATTATAGGCTTGCAAGCTGGAGACCCCGGGTTCGATTCCCGGCAAAGGATAAGTTCTTTCGGCTCTGCTTAGAATACGGGGTGCACTCTGTACTCGGTCTTATGAGAATAATTGAGCATCGACCAGTAGCGGCATTACCAGTGGAAAAAGATTATTGAAATATGGATTACTTTTTTACTTTCCTTATCCTATAGGAAGGAAAGTTCTCGGGAACGGTATAAGCTAGAGCTGCTAGAGACTTGAAATTTGGTATGTAGTTCACAAATGTGACAAGGATGCAACACAAAACGTTTGGTTGAGATGGTTGC
>NW_007383277.1:19446-21199 GCF_000475195.1 Diaphorina citri | reverse complement strand
TGGGTCAAACAATGTAAACACATTACGAGCTGTAAGGACAGAATACAGAAACTTTTCAGGACCTATCTTAGTGACTTAAGTTCCCCCAAGTTCTCTCCTGGTAACCTAAATATACACGTGTTGCAAGATTTTATTACTTTCTATTACGATAAGTAGGTGTACCGAAGCTATGTTATTTATGAAGAGGTATCAGAACAATCCTCGGATTCTTGCCCCTCCTGTTTACCCTCAACTCTTCGTCAAGGCCGCCGCCATCAAACAAGTCCAAGATGCCGCTGCTCAAGGTAACTTATTTTGAACACTAGATTGATGATGTAAACTTTTGTTGTTTGTGAATTATTAGGATTTGTTGAAATTTTAAGAAAATTAGGATAACTCATAGGGAGCCTATTACAAAACGTTTACCCTCAACTCTTCGTCAAGGCCGCCGCCATCAAACAAGTCCAAGATGCCGCTGCTCAAGGTAACTTATTTTGAACACTAGATTAATGATGTAAACTTTTGTTGTTTGTGAATTATTAGGATTTGTTGAAAATTAAGAAAATTAGAATAACTCATAGGGAGCCTATTACAAAACCTCATACTACACATACTGAGCTAGGATGTCCAGGTAGCTATCTAGTACATTATTTATCTGACAAAACATTTAATTTGACATTTACATCGTCTTCACAGGACAAAACAACTTCTACACTAAGGTGCAACAAGCCGGACAGCAAAACGAGTGCCAAAACAACGAGAACAACATTGTCGCTGAATGTAACGACAATGAAAATGCCGTCGCCTACTTCAGAGAAGATGTTGGTCTGAATGAGAACAACTTCTACCAACACATCCACCTTCCATTCTGGTTGAACAGTCAGAAATACAACAAGAACATAAACAACGGATTCGAGAACACCAACCAAAAGAACAACGGAAACAACTACAATAACAACAACAACTTCAACAACAACTTCAACAACAACCAAAACTACAATGGTAACAACTACAACAACGGAAACAACTTCAATAACAACAACAACAACCGTACCAACTAGCATAAGCTAAACGAACTTGAACTCCATTCTGTCAACCGTTCTGCAAGGTTCAAACATAGAGCCGTTTGTAAACACACCTGCCCCATCAATATCTTTAAGGCGCGGTGACTTTGGCTGCTCGGTAACAACCATCAACCAACAAAACCAACAACTTCAAAACAACAACAACAGACAACAACACAACACAACCACACAACATTCAACAAAACCAACAACAACAATACATCAACAACAACTTCAGACAACAACAACAACAATAAACATGAGACAACAACACCTTCAACACACACCAAAACATCAACAATAACCAAGCAACATCAACAACAAAACCAACAACATCACAACAAGAAACCAACAACACACAACAACAGAAAATAACATCAACTAGTAACAACCAACAATAACATCAGATAGGTAACAACACTCATAACATCAATAACGAGAGCTCATCAACAACAACCAACAACATCCAACATGGTAATAACAACACACATCACACTTCATGATACGGTGAAACTCGACGAGAACGACAATTGCCGTAACAACATCCAACAATACATCAACAAAGGCAACAACACAACAAAGGTAACACCAAGAACCAACAACTTCAACACAACACAATAACCAACAACAACACAATAACTTCAACAAGGCAACGAGATCAACAATGGTTACATCAAAACCAACAAACAACCAACAACAACAACTTGCAA
>NW_007383277.1:10190-10714 GCF_000475195.1 Diaphorina citri | reverse complement strand
AACAACAACAACAACTTCAACAACAACCAAAACTACAATGGTAACAACTTCAATAACAACAACAACAACTTCAACAACAACCAAAACTACAATGGTAACAACTTCAATAACAACAACAACAACTTCAACAACAACCAAAACTACAATGGTAACAACTTCAATAACAACAACAACAACTTCAACAACAACCAAAACTACAATGGTAACAACTTCAATAACAACAACAACAACTTCAACAACAACCAAAACTACAATGGTAACAACTTCAATAACAACAACAACAACTTCAACAACAACCAAAACTACAATGGTAACAACTACAACAACGGAAACAACTTCAATAACAACAACAACAACAACTTCAACAACAACCAAAACTACAATGGAAACAACTACAACAACGGAAACAACTACAATAACAACTACAACAATGCCTTCAACAGCAAGAGCAGCTCAAGTGGATACTACTTTAACTACAACAACAATAATGGATACAACTACAACAACCAAAACAACTTCAACAA
>NW_007383277.1:1175-8687 GCF_000475195.1 Diaphorina citri | reverse complement strand
GATCTCTGAACTTTAAACCCATACATCTACAGTTCTACACTGTTCCTACGCTGTGCTTTGAAAACCCAATTCTAGCCACGTTGCCAACCGCCGTAAAATGGCGAAAACCGCCCAAAAGCCACATTAAATTGTTATATAGCCTTGCCATGCAGTTCTCAAGCTTCGCGGTTGCCGGATATAACTTGGGCTTTGTATCAAAGTACCAAAAAGCCGTAAAAACTAAGATACTGTGACGAATAGTGTCCATGTAATATCACAGATGAAAAACGATCCATGACCTCAGCTGATCAAAGGTGTCACAAGTAACACAGCTTAAGGTTAGATTCCGTAACCCGTGTAGTGACTCCCTATAATCTTGACCGAAGACGAGGTGTTTGGTCTAGAAACAAGCTACACACTAGATCCTGACTTTAGACTTTGTGTTCAGCTAATCAAATCAAATCATCTTTTATACATCTATCGTGAAATGGATCGATGGAACGGACTCGACCCGGATCAATTTAACGGATCCATGAATCCGTTTAAATGATTTAAGTGCTCTCTGGAACAAATCTTGACGACCCCATTTCCCTGAAAAATCAGGATAAGCCCCGTCCTATTTTGTTCCATATAAGATAAGATCCATGTTGAGAAGAGCCACCACATCACCGGGTCAATCGGACCCATTTGTCTTTCCGCACCCAAGTAGAGTCGAATCCATCTTATGCTTATATGGAAAAAATAGAACGACTCATTTTTTGACTTTTTCAGGGAAATGGGGGCGTCAGGATTGGTTCCAGAGTACATAACTTTTACAGCTTTTTTTGGTACTCTGAGATAAAGCACAATTAATGTCCGGCCCACCGCGAAGCTTGAGAACTGCAAGCGCGCGGAGGGCCGTGCGAACTAGAGCTGTAAATACACCATTGTAAAACATGATGACGATCTCATTTCCCTGAGAAGTCAGGATAAGCTAGTCATTATAGTCTACAAAGTCGTTATACGATGACAACTAAAAGTCCTTTACTTTGATGTAAGGGGCTGATATCCTTTGTTGATCTTGCAACTTCGTAGTTTCAGTTCCTTTGTGTGTTAGCTTTTCCACCACAGTTTTCACTACTCTCCGTAATTTTCTTCAAGGATAAAACATTATGTTATCCTTATCTAGCAACTTGGGCATACTAATTTTCTTATACATTTTTATTAAGACAAGGACTTATACTATTCTCTGATCGAAAACATAACAAAAGTCCCGTCGTAGTCGAATCATAATTTCAAATTGAGTTATAAAGCAAAAGAAAATATACCCAAATAGTATAAATTTATATGTAATAAAATATAACAGCTGATTACTGATTTTTCAGGGTAATATGGTTGTCAAGATTGCTGAACCCAAAAATCGGGAGGCAAGCCGCTGTCCTCTTACCGTTCTCGAGATATTTTGTTTACAGACAGACACACACAATGGCTGCAACTTTGGATTTAGGCTCTAGGGATCTCAAAACCTGTTTTGGCACTAAAAACTGACCATCGAAATTTTGCCCCGATTACATTACATTTACTTTCCTTCCTATAGGATAAGGAAAGTAAAAAGATGTACTTTGCTCTCCACTCCCCTCTATTTTTAGCGTTTAGTCTAAAAGATTTATATGCTTTTATGTAGGTAGGCTAGCTGTAGGCTGGGCTTTAATTTAAATACAGCTATATGTTTGTAAAGCAATAAATTACATATTGTTACATGCCTATCACTTAGTTTATGACAAAATATTGTTAGTAAATAAAAATAACGCATTATTTTGTTTTCACTCTCGTCTTTTATTTTTTGAAAATTTTGGACACTTTTTCGTGTTAGGTCACTCTTTAAAGAAAAAGAAAAAAAAGTTCGATAGAGGGAACGATAAACAATTAAACACTCTTATCGTCCCGAAATCGAAGAGAGAAGGAAGACAGTATAGGAGAAAGCCAGCCCTTCCCAGAACGAACATTACCCGTTCACGATAAAATCCGTCCCGGGTGGGAATCGAACCCTCGGCTTATCGTTTACACTTTACAGGGTAGACGCGTTACCAACCAAGCTAACTAGGCTTTTAATCTCTGGGGCTAAGAAAATTCACTCCTTTTTTTCCTTGATGAAATTATTCGTTCGGGTCATCATATTAATAAACATCCTTTTCAAAACAAATTTTATCTTTCGTAAACATGCAAACCGTCTGCAAAATTAGATGGTTATTTTAAATTAGGAATTATAATGGCTAATGACCTGAAGGGGTTATCTTTTGCCCGAGTAATTGAACTTTGATGATAAGCTACGATCAAAATGTTTTGGTGTGCATTACCGAGGTAGGTACCCAGATATGTACGCTATAAGTCGATTAAATAGAATAAACCTTAAAAAAAAAAAAAATAGAAATTAAAATAGAATTTATGGCTCCAGCCGATAGTGTCACCTTTCATTCAAACCCATCTTGAGAATATTGGACAATAGATCAGTTGCGCTTACTCGGGTGATGTTTCAAAGTCATAGAGCAGGAAAAATGAGAACCAACGGAATTTTTCTTTTTCTTCTACGACTTCTAGATCCCTGTCGCCACAGGCGAGATATTCTAAGTCAAATAGACTGATTGGGCGGGCCTGAGCCGTCGTGGACAGAGGTGTTCCACATAGTCGTGGGTCGAGGGACGCCACGTATGGTATAGGACCGCGGGGTGCCTCACGAATACCAGCGATCGGCCATGGGGCCATCTCGGAGGATTGGGACGGTTGTAAGGGGTGGTTGGAGACCGTCTGGGGCTTATGCCCTGAACATGGAGGACACGGGTCCTATGGTGGACGCGGGTCCTATGGTGGACGTGGGTCCTATGGTGGACGTGGGTCCTATGGAGGACGCGGGTCCTATGGAGGACGCGGGTCCTGTGGAGGACGCGGGTCCTGTGGAGGACGCGGGTCCTGTGTTGGACGCAGATCCTGTGGGGGATGGCGGTCCAACGGGAGAACTGGTTCTACGGAAGACCTGGTTCTGTGGAGATCCCATATTCTGTGTGGAACGTAGGCGGCGCTAGTCATATTCTTTCTCGGCTATCAAGGACAACTCATTGTTACACCCTCTGACTATCAAAGTCACGATCCCATTTCGTCTCGGTATTTGGTAAATGACGGCATTTGCTACATAAATTACATTGCAACCTACAAGGACATTTTGTGTAGTTGAAAAAAATCGTGCCGTGTGTAGTGCTGTAGTGGAAACACTCTCATTTAAATTACATTGCAACCTACAAGGACATTTTGTGTAGTTGAAAAAAATCGTGCCGTGTGTAGTGCTGTAGTGGAAACACTCTCATTTAAATTACATTGCAACCTACAAGGACATTTTGTGTAGTTGAAAAAAATCGTGCCGTGTGTAGTGCTGTAGTGGAAACACTCTCATTTAAATTACATTGCAACCTACAAGGACATTTTGTGTAGTTGAAAAAAATCGTGCCGTGTGTAGTGCTGTAGTGGAAACACTCTCATTTAAATTACATTGCAACCTACAAGGACATTTTGTGTAGTTGAAAAAAATCGTGCCGTGTGTAGTGCTGTAGTGGAAACACTCTCATTTAAATTACATTGCAACCTACAAGGACATTTTGTGTAGTTGAAAAAAATCGTGCCGTGTGTAGTGCTGTAGTGGAAACACTCTCATTTAAATTACATTGCAACCTACAAGGACATTTTGTGTAGTTGAAAAAAATCGTGCCGTGTGTAGTGCTGTAGTGGAAACACTCTCATTTAAATTACATTGCAACCTACAAGGACATTTTGTGTAGTTGAAAAAAATCGTGCCGTGTGTAGTGCTGTAGTGGAAACACTCTCATTTAAATTACATTGCAACCTACAAGGACATTTTGTGTAGTTGAAAAAAATCGTGCCGTGTGTAGTGCTGTAGTGGAAACACTCTCATTTAAATTACATTGCAACCTACAAGGACATTTTGTGTAGTTGAAAAAAATCGTGCCGTGTGTAGTGCTGTAGTGGAAACACTCTCATTTAAATTACATTGCAACCTACAAGGACATTTTGTGTAGTTGAAAAAAATCGTGCCGTGTGTAGTGCTGTAGTGGAAACACTCTCATTTAAATTACATTGCAACCTACAAGGACATTTTGTGTAGTTGAAAAAAATCGTGCCGTGTGTAGTGCTGTAGTGGAAACACTCTCATTTAAATTACATTGCAACCTACAAGGACATTTTGTGTAGTTGAAAAAAATCGTGCCGTGTGTAGTGCTGTAGTGGAAACACTCTCATTTAAATTACATTGCAACCTACAAGGACATTTTGTGTAGTTGAAAAAAATCGTGCCGTGTGTAGTGCTGTAGTGGAAACACTCTCATTTAAATTACATTGCAACCTACAAGGACATTTTGTGTAGTTGAAAAAAATCGTGCCGTGTGTAGTGCTGTAGTGGAAACACTCTCATTTAAATTACATTGCAACCTACAAGGACATTTTGTGTAGTTGAAAAAAATCGTGCCGTGTGTAGTGCTGTAGTGGAAACACTCTCATTTAAATTACATTGCAACCTACAAGGACATTTTGTGTAGTTGAAAAAAATCGTGCCGTGTGTAGTGCTGTAGTGGAAACACTCTCATTTAAATTACATTGCAACCTACAAGGACATTTTGTGTAGTTGAAAAAAATCGTGCCGTGTGTAGTGCTGTAGTGGAAACACTCTCATTTAAATTACATTGCAACCTACAAGGACATTTTGTGTAGTTGAAAAAAATCGTGCCGTGTGTAGTGCTGTAGTGGAAACACTCTCATTTAAATTACATTGCAACCTACAAGGACATTTTGTGTAGTTGAAAAAAATCGTGCCGTGTGTAGTGCTGTAGTGGAAACACTCTCATTTAAATTACATTGCAACCTACAAGGACATTTTGTGTAGTTGAAAAAAATCGTGCCGTGTGTAGTGCTGTAGTGGAAACACTCTCATTTAAATTACATTGCAACCTACAAGGACATTTTGTGTAGTTGAAAAAAATCGTGCCGTGTGTAGTGCTGTAGTGGAAACACTCTCATTTAAATTACATTGCAACCTACAAGGACATTTTGTGTAGTTGAAAAAAATCGTGCCGTGTGTAGTGCTGTAGTGGAAACACTCTCATTTAAATTACATTGCAACCTACAAGGACATTTTGTGTAGTTGAAAAAAATCGTGCCGTGTGTAGTGCTGTAGTGGGAACACTCTCATTTAAATTACATTGCAACCTACAAGGACATTTTGTGTAGTTGAAAAAAATCGTGCAGTGTGTAGTGCTGTAGTGGGAACACTCTCATTTAAATTACATTGCAACCTACAAGGACATTTTGTGTAGTTGAAAAAAATCGTGCCGTGTGTAGTGCTGTAGTGGAAACACTCTCATTTAAATTACATTGCAACCTACAAGGACATTCGGAAAAAATCGGATGAAACTCAGGGGGAAAGGGCCTTAAGCCTCAGAGTGGGCTTTTTACTTTCTATTACTAGTAATGAAAGTATTGCAATCGGTCCAAATTTTTGTGTATGGAGTTAACCCAAATAGGAAGGAGACAAGTAGACTACTAGACATGCATTAGGGAAGGAGACAAGTAGAATACTAGACATGCATTAGGGAAGGAGACAAGTAGAATACTAGACATGCATTAGGGAAGGAGACAAGTAGAATACTAGAGAAGGAAGACAGGATAGGAGAAAGCCAGCCGTTCCGAGAACGAACATTATACCATCAGGATAAAATCCGGCCCGGGCGGGAATCGAACCCGCGGCCTAGCGCTTACAAGGCAGACGCACTACCAACTAAGCTAACTAGGCTGGCTATGGTTCATAATTATTCGTGTCTATTTAGCTAAAACTGTCGTAAGGAAAGTCGATTCAAAATTGAAAAGTTGTGGTGGTTTCAAAGTTGTTCGATAGAAGGAACTGTAACAACTGAGGTCTTATCGCTCTTATCGTCCTGAAATCGAAAAGAACAGGACAGGATAGAAGGCTAGCCGTTCCGAGAACGAACCCTATCTGTACATGATAAAGAACGGAACCCTGGGCGGACGACCTAGTACAACTTGGAACGTCTATCCAATGGTTTACCTCAAGTTCAACAAATCGAATACGATCAACCAATCCAAGTGAGTTTCCTTCCGCTTTCATATTAGTGTAGGATATAGGTACTCGTAAATATAGGCACCACTTGGAAATCCATAGAATATACCTAGATGGATTCATTTAATTTATAGCTTGTTCTTATTGAGTAGATAATGGACTTTATCTACCCTAAAACCATGTGAGCAAGTAATGAAATGTGAGATGTGTTTAGTTAAGGAGTAAAACTAAAGAACAACTTGACGTTTTGATTTTTACTTTCCTTATCCTATAGGAAGGAAAGTAATGTTATCGGGTCAAATTTTCGATGGTCAGATTTTAGTGCCAAAACACGTTTTGAGGTCCCTAGAGCCTAAATCCAAAGTTTCAGCCATTGGTCCGTGTGTGTGTCTGTGTGTCTGTCTGTCTGTCTGTCTGTCTGTAAACAAAATATCTCGAGAACGGTAAAAGCTAGAGACTTGAAATTTGGTATGTAGATGTCAAATATGACAAGGATGCGACACGAAACTTTTGGTTAAGACCGGTGCAACGGTTGGCGGCATTTTACCGCTTTTTGGCGGTTTTCGGTGCAATTTAACAATATCTCGGGAACGGTATAAGCTAAAGACTTGAAATTTGGTATGTAGTTCACAAATGTGACAAAGATGCAACACAAAACGTTTGGTTGAGATGGTTGCTGCCCTTGGCGGTATTTTGACCGCTTTTGGACAGATTTCGACCGATTTTGGCGGTTTTCAGCTATAGCGACAAAACGGTTAGACATATTGTAAAAGTTATGGTAAAAGAACACTCAAATAAGCATCATTCAATAGGATAAGGAAAGTCGTGTGATGTTCACACCAGATTTTTAACATACATTTACTCACCTTAATAGGGGAAGCCTCGTCGCCTGGATCCACCTCCTTCGCCTGTCCCTTCATCATGTACTCTCGGATTTTCTCCTTGATCAGTGACGTCACACAAATGTCGTTATTCGACAGCGGAATGATCGTGGTCGTCTTCGGGAGAATCGGCCGAAGTTCGGACATGATCGGTTAACCTCGGGAAATGTTTCACGCATGCGCCGTGAATGATCAGCGAGGGAAAGGGACTCTGGTGGCGATATGAGACCGGAAAGTTTGAGGGGTCCGTTGTTGGGCGCACCGTTTTCGGCTTATAAGGTCAAGAATACCTAATTCGACTGTACCGAGTAGTGAGGGGGATGAAAAGTCCAAGGGTGGAGTTTTAAGGCGCTTTGCCTTGGTGGCCAAATCAAGAACGACTTGTTGTGAAGGTCATGGGGCTGTGGCTTATATTGGCTCGAGATCTGAAATAGAGAAACAGAGTTGAATTAAAAATAAAATCCCAGCGAATTTTTGTAAGCGCTAGGTTGATGCGGGTTCGATTGCCAATTTACCGCCCGTGTAAACTTTATTCTG
>NW_007383277.1:0-394 GCF_000475195.1 Diaphorina citri | reverse complement strand
GGATACAACTACAACAACCAAAACAACTTCAACAACAACTACAATAACAACAACAATGGGTACAACTACAATAACAACTACAACAACCAAAACAACTACAACAACCAAAACAACTTCAACAACAACAATAACAACAACTACAATAACAACAACAACAACTACAATAACAACGACAACCAAAACAACTTCAACAACAACTACAATAACAACAACAACTTCAACAACCAAAACAACAACAACTACAACAATGGCTTTGGTTTCCGTGGGGAAATTTTCTACACCTACCTCCAACAAATTGTTGCCAGATACAACTTGGAACGTCTATCCAATGGTTTACCTCAAGTTCAACAAATCGAATACGATCAACCAATCCAAGTGAGTTTCCTTCCGCTTT
>NW_007383276.1:0-5565 GCF_000475195.1 Diaphorina citri | reverse complement strand
TCTGAAAAGGACCAAAAATAGTGCATATGTTAGGCCAGAAATTCACTATCAGGTAGACCTGACAGGTACACAACTGATTAGGTATACAGTGCAATTAATAGTCCTAAACTAAAATGGACGCGGTACGTAAGGCATCAAGAAGAGACCGCCTTAATATGATATCTGACACCTGATGAGCACACACACTATCAGGTGGACCTGATCAGGTATACATACCTGTCGTCAGGCATGGAAGCAAATAGGTAGGTAATAATCTAATAATATTGAAACTATGGAGCCGAACACCCCAGTGAGAATAGAACGTTGAATGCACCGATTCTCCAGAGATCACTGGGAGCAACGTTGGGTGTGGTTGGTATTGGTACGTATCTTAAATTCTGAACGAGGCATCGTCTGAGACAACAGGTGCAGGTGCTAGCTCTGTTTTTCATTCCAACGCAACGACGCGATAACCCGACGCGACTTTCACTTGGCGTCAGGAGTGGGGGTAAATATTGTGGAAACCAAACTAAACAAATATGGCGGAACTGAATGCTACTCAAGAGTCGCTTTCGGAATTTAGGACGCGGCGTTCACTCCAAGAGCTAACGCCAGAAGGGGAAGTGCCGCCTGTTACTTGCGAATTTTATTTTAAACAGATAAGGTTCGTTCTAGGAACGGCTGACTTTCTCCTATCCTGATTTCTTTCCCTCTTCGCTTTCGGGACAATAAGAACTTTAGTTAGCATTTACATTTCCCTCTATCAAACCTATGAGGTAATAGAATATAGAGTAAAATAGAACAGTATACTAAGAGTATGTAGTAATAGAAATGAAATAGAAATGAATACTTCAATCATTCAACCTGTCTGTTATATGCCCGCCAGACGTCCAAGTATGCTTGACAGGCGTGTCGGGCAATAGGAAGTCTGTTCTTCAGGTGTTTTTCTAGCTTGAAATATCTGTTGGTATGTTGTGATGTCCCTAGTTCAGATCAATGGGATACAAAAGTACCCACAAAACCCAGATACAAAAGGCCTAGAATCCCTAGATCAATGAAAGGTGTTTTTCTAGCTTGAAATATCTGTTGGTATGTTGTGATGTCCCTAGTTCAGATCAATGGGATACAAAAGTACCCACAAAACCCATCAGATACTTTCAACTTTTATATCACGTTTTAGGGAGGGGGAGGAGGAGATGTAGGGTTGAATAAAACTTCTCTGGAGTACACTGGGCAGCAGAGAAATTGGCTTAATTTACTGAATTTAAGGTGGTTTGATAGAGGGTACTGTAACCGTCGGAAATTTTATCGTCTCGAAATTGAAGAGAGAAGGAGGACAGGCTAGGAGTAAGACAGCCGTTCCGAGAACGAACTTTATCAGCTGTTAATGATAACGTTCAGGAGCGCTACTTTCCAATCTATCTAGGCTTGGCAAAGAAAAGCATTTCCTTTCCCTTGCCTTCGCAAACGGCTGACTTTCTCCTATCCTGTCTTCCTTCACTCTTCGCTTTCGGGAGGATAAGACGTTAGCAGTTACAGTTCCCTCATGGGTGCATGGTGTCCCTAGCCCTAGATCAATGGGTGCATGGTGTCCCTAGCCCTAGATCAATGGGTGCATGGTGTCCCTAGCCCTATATCAATGAGTGCATGGTGTCCCTAGCCCTAGATCAATGGGTGCATGGTGTCCCTAGCCCTAGATCAATGAGTGCATGGCGTACCTAGCCCTAGATCAATGAGTGCATGGTGTACAGTTCCCTCTGTCACAGCTCTTTAAAAAAATCCTTGGCATCACACATGGCATACTAGATCCCTTTTTCGTGCTCCCCAGTGTAGTTTTCCAACCAAAGAAGTTTTTTCCCATGTAGTTTTACATGAAATATAAAACCATGGGTTTAAGTTACAGCAACGAGTATTATGATGCATGACGTATGGTTTTTATCTTTTCTCTTCTTTTCTTAATACTTTGTTTTGAATGTTTGCGAGTTTTTCGTTCGCTCTGGTTACAGGGTAATCCCGTATGGTTTTTATCTTTTCTCTTCTTTTCTTAATACTTTGTTTTGAATGTTTGCGAGTTTTTCGTTCGCTCTGGTTACAGGGTAATCTCGCCAGAGGACTTTGAACAGATATTCAGTCGTGTCGGAGTATGCCACAATGAGTCCGTTAGTCTTAGTGTAACTTGCATCTTCCCCTGAAATCCCAAGTTCCCATGGGTGTAATGTGTCCCTAGCCCTAGATCAATGAGTGCATGGTGTCCCTAGCCCTAGATCAATGAGTGCATGGTGTACCTAGCCCTAGATCAATGAGTACTAGCCCTAGATCAATGAGTGCATGGCGTACCTAGCCCTAGATCAATGAGTGCATGGCGTACCTAGCCCTAGATCAATGAGTGCATGGTGCCGTGACATCAATCCCTCCTGCTGCCCCCGCAGCATAAACCATATCCTTCATGGTGGCATTCCATTGTTTCTCCACCTTTACTTTGTCCTCTACCATGCGCTTCAACGTCACGAACTGCTCGGGGTCGATTCCAACATGGCGCATGTTTTTCAGACCCGGATCGTTGCGGATCTCCTGGGAGCTGAACTTTTGCATCACCCTGTCGAGCCGCCTCTGAAAAGGACCAAAAATAGTGCTTATGTTAGGCCAAAAATTCACTATCAGGTACATTCCTTCCAATTATACTTCAGGGATTTTGGGGCATTTCCGGACCCAAAGATACCTACATTACATACATATGTAGAATTTGTAGAACCCTTCGGTACTTGTGCAGAAGTCACGTCCGTGGAATATTGCTACCAAAGGAACTGGCACAAACGAGCAGTGACCCTGGTTATTATAGGGTTAGGTTAAACGCAAGGAAGAGTTTTCACAATTAGAGCAGTGATTAGTGTTATTATAGGGTTAAATTAAATACAAAAAGGAGCTTTTCTTTTCCACGGACGTGACTTCTGCATAATTATCAATCTTTCTATTGTCTAATCTTTTCTACATATTTCCTGTAGGGCCTTTGGGTAAGTAGGGAGGTACACAATTTTCCCAAATCAATTCAAACAATATACAATAATTATTGTACATAGGTACCTATTCCTATTTAACCTTTTATATTTTAACTTTAATAAAATGTCCTGTCTATTTTTGTTGAGATGTACCCCCATTCATAGAATACATACAAAAATATGTATTCCGTGCTAAATGGGGGCAAAATTGTTGTGATAATAATTATGTAATAGGGGCTAAAAAATTCCCGGAGGGACGGGCCCAGCTTGTTAGATAGTGAGGTAGGTAATATTTATTGAGGAGAGTAGACAGATGAGAGGTACCTATTCATTCAACCCGTAATGGGAAAATCATGTTACTCTTTTATGTGTTGCACATTGCATAACTCGCTTTGTTTTCAGGCATTCATAAAAAAAAATGCTCCTCTAATAATAGACAGGTACTTACTTTCCATTAGGAATTGAAACTGCCTAAGTCCTATCGTCCCGAAAGCGATGAGAGAAGGAAGACAGGATAGGAGAAAGCCAACCGTTTCGAGAGCGAACATTATCCCATCAGGATAAAGTATTTTTTAAATCGATTTATCTCGGTATCTAGAAGTCGTAGAAGAAAAAGAAAAATTCCGCTGGTCCTCATTTTTCCCGCTCTATGACTTTGAAACATCACCCAAGTAAGCGCAACTGATCTATTGAAACTGCCAAAGTCCTATCGTCCCGAAAGCGATGAGAGCAGGAGGACAGGATAGGAGAAAGCCAGCTGTTCAGAGAACGAACATCGAACATTATCCGTTTGGGATAAAATCCGAACCGGGCGGGAATCAAACCCGAGGCCTAGCGCTTACAAGGCAGCCGTGCTACCCTCCAAGCTATCATAAATGTTAGGCCTAGCGCTTACAAGGCAGCCGTACTACCCTCCAAGCTATCATAAAATGTCAAGGTCACTTGCATAGGTTAGGATGCTTCCTTTGTACTTGTTTTTATCAGAAGTTTACAGATAACCCATAAGGCCCTGAGTTATATGTACCTAATACCAATACCTATTGAAAGTTCATTCATAACAATCATAACTTTGTTACGGGTACATACATACGGGATGGGCCATTTTTGAGGTATAACTTACATCATAGGTGCTTACTGATTAATGTACATTTTTTTCCGTTCTTCCCCCCCCCCCTTTCCCAAGTCTTAACAAAGGTCAAGAAAATTATTCTGAACGAGGCATCGTCTGGGACAACAGGTGCTAGCTCTGTTTTTCATTCCAACGCAACGACGCGATAACCCGACGCGACATTCACTTGGCGTCAGGAGTGGGTGAAATATTGTGGAAACCAAACTAAACAAATATGGCGGAACTGAATGCTACTCAAGAGTCGCTCAAGAGAATTTAGGACGAGGCGTTCACTCCAAGAGCTAACACCAGAAGGGGAAGTGCCGCCTGTTACCTGTTACTTGATGATTAGGTAGGTAGGATTTTTTTTATATTTTATTGTTCAGATCAATTCAATCTCGAGCTCAATAAACTTTGAGCTGAACCCTCCTCGTCTCCTCGTATGATACTTCAATCATTCAACCTGTCTGTTATATGCCCGCCAGACGTCCAAGTATGCTTGACAGGCGTGTCGGGCAATAGGAAGTCTGTTCTTCAGGTGTTTTTCTAGCTTGAAATATCTGTTGGTATGTTGTGATGTCCCTAGTTCAGATCAATGGGATACAAAAGTACCCACAAAACCCATCAGATACAAAAGCCCTAGAATCCCTAGATCAATGAGTGCATGGTGTCCCTAGCCCTAGATCAATGAGTGCATGGTGTCCCTAGCCCTAGATCAATGAGTGCATGGTGTCCCTAGCCCTAGATCAATGAGTGCATGGTGTCCCTAGCCCTAGATCAATGAGTGCATGGTGTCCCTAGCCCTAGATCAATGAGTGCATGGTGTCCCTAGCCCTAGATCAATGAGTGCATGGTGTCCCTAGCCCTAGATCAATGAGTGCATGGTGTCCCTAGCCCTAGATCAATGAGTGCATGGTGTCCCTAGCCCTAGATCAATGAGTGCATGGTGTCCCTAGCCCTAGATCAATGAGTGCATGGTGTCCCTAGCCCTAGATCAATGAGTGCATGGTGTACCTAGCCCTATATCAATGGGTGCATGGTGCCGTGACATCAATCCCTCCTGCTGCCCCCGCAGCATAAACCATATCCTTCATGGTGGCATTCCATTGTTTCTCCACCTTTACTTTGTCCTCTACCATGCGCTTCAACGTCACGAACTGCTCGGGGTCGATTCCAACATGGCGCATGTTTTTCAGACCCGGATCGTTGCGGATCTCCTGGGAGCTGAACTTTTGCATCACCCTGTCGAGCCGCCTCTGAAAAGGACCAAAAATAGTGCATATGTTAGGCCAGAAATTCACTATCAGGTAGACCTGACAGGTACACAACTGATCAGGTATACATTGCAATAGTCCTAAACTAAAATGGACGCGGCACGTAAGGCATCAAGAAGAAACCGCCTTAACATGATATCTGACACCTGATGAGCACACACACTATCAGGTGGACCTGATCAGGTATACCTGTCAAGTTTACCTGATA
>NW_007383275.1:0-5942 GCF_000475195.1 Diaphorina citri | reverse complement strand
TATGTAGGTAGGGATTCCCTATCTTTCATTGTATGTAGGTAGGGATTCCCTATCTTTCATTGTATGTAGGTAGGGATTAGGGATGTAGGTACTCTCTACATAGATGTGTAGCGGGGGATTATATGTGGCTAAATGTCAGACGAAAGATCCTGAAAGAAAAGAGAGAGAGGGAAAGGAGGACATTTGGGAGGGACATTAGTTCGTAGGAGGAGAGGGGAAGGAGATTTTTTTCCCCAGATTCTGCCCTCCCCTGTACATGAGAGAGTACAAAAGAGAGAGGGAAAAGGGAGAGAATACATAGAGGGAAATTTCCCTCTTCTTTATATTTGAAAACAGAGGGAAAGGGAGAGAATTCATAGGGAAGGGAGATTTCCCTCTCCTTAATATGAGAAAACGAGAAGGAAAAGGGAGATAATACATAGAGCTAAATTTCCCTCCTCATTCTGTCCCTCCTTATGGTACAGATCATTAAGATCATTTTCATCATTGTTTAATATCCGTCGAGAGGAAAGGATTAGGGATTACGTAGAGCTGAGCCAGGGAAAAAATAGGAAGCCAGGAATTAGGCCGGGAATTTAATATGTAGGATGGAGAAAAAAAGAAAAAAATACTTGAAAATCCACAACGAGTAAGGTTAGAGGTAACATGTTAGTGGATCACCACCATACAACGTTCTGTGAGTCATGTTTTTTCACTATTTTGTATATGTTTTTAACATGTTAGTGTTGTATATGTTTTCAACATGTTGTAAACACTCATGTGGTGTATTGTGTGAGAGGGGTCAAGGCTTTACACATGTACGGAGTGGGCTCTGAAAGATGGGTCACGGCCTCCAGGCCAGGTAGGGCGGCTCCTTCTTAAGAATATAGACAGCTTTTTTCGAAATTTTTTGGTGGCATTTGTCAGATAATTTGAGCTCATTTCTAAAAGTTCAATATTGCAAAAGGCATCAGATCAGGGACGTATCCAGGATTTTCTCAAGGAGGAGATCCGAGAGTCAAAACACTATAATGAATTGGGGGCTGGATACTCAAAATTTTCTTAATTTGGCCTATGGTAAAAGAGAGAAATGAAGATCGAACAGGGGCCCGGACCCCTGGCACACACATCACACGATTAATTAAACTAAATTAACTACCTACAATAATTTATTAATAATAATAATTCATGAAACTAAAACCACAATAATTCCACGTTTGTTCAAGTTTTTAGTTTTTTACGACATCGATATTATTCTTGAAGATTAGAGGGGAAATTTCTCTTCAAAGACCATAGTCGTAAGACGGGTTTAAAATTTTAAATGTGTAATTAAATTATTAAATACAGCTTCTCTCATTTTCCCTGTTACGATGTTTGGCATAAAATGAAATTTTAAACGTTTCGTACTTACATAGGATGTATAGGTACATTAATAAAATTTATGAGAACGTCCTTTTGAATTATTTTCACTGCAGACAAGTGAAAAGGAGTAAAAAGAAAGGATAAATTTAAAGGCGAATTTCATTTTCATACCAATAAAGCTTTGACCCATTGAATAGAAAGGTACAGATTTTCATATTTAAGCTTCTCTCGCCTAGATTACTTTCCTTATTTTGTAGACCTTTGGTAAATCCCCTCAATCTTAAAATAGAATAGCAATTTGCCTTTTTACTATCCTATAGGAAGAAAAGTAATGTATTTTTATGGTGGTGAGATTCTGCAGCAACTGCACATTGCAGATCAACCTTCTGAGGGCTGAAAAGTCCCTTTATACCCTCAAAAGTCCCAGTTGAACCAAAGTCTCGGGTTTTATAGGTTTCTGGATTTTACTGCAGCCTTTAACTTTAATTGTTGGTTTTTCCCCCCACTCTGTCCTATTAGTATTGTGTAATTTGGATGCATCGGAACTCTTGGGATGGGACTGAAAAGTCCCTTTATCCCGTCAAAAGTCCCAGTTGAATCAAAGTCTACATTTTATGGGTGGTATGCTGGATTTTACTGCAGCCTTTAACTTTAATTGCACCGGAGGGCATACTACACGGGAAAACTTGAGATGGGACTGAAAAGTCCCTCCTCCTCCACTGGGAAAAACACGAGATTTTTTTCTCCCAAACTAATGGTAAGAGGGAATCCGACGAAAAGATTTTTTTCAAAAATTAAAAAAAAAAAAAAATTGAATTTCAAACAAATTTATACAACATCTTACAAGAAATTTAAACAAATTTATATAAAATCCTACAAGATTTTGTCTTCTTGCTTTTTGTAATAAATTCAAAAATGGATTTTTTCTACTGAATGAGCACCAGGATTTTAACGAATCAGTAATCAGTCAAATCATTTTACTGCTGAAATCAAAAGGGGCGGGGATTCAGATTTACAGCGAACCGAAAATAATGCAATTACTTATTGACCTAATTTTGATTAATTTTTATTATTATTAGTATTACTATTAATAAATGAATTTTAAATTTATAATATTTTCTTTCTTTTTTTGATTTCAGGTAAGCACTCTAATTTGATGACAAATGAAGTTTCATGAAAATTTATATAATTGGGTAAGTTATAAAATCTGTGAGGTAAGATCGGATCTGAAAGTGCGTCACGTCAGCAATGTCAGCATAACTCTTTGACTGAGTAGTCCACCAAAAAGTCCGAAAACAGTATAGTTTCTCACTCATCAGTCTTTATCTACACGTAAATAAACAATGCCCTAGCCCTAGTACATTGTACGTATTGTACATGGAGTAGTAATTTTTGATATGTCAGAGTGATATATCGCGAATCAGAGAGTATCAAATGTCCAAAACCTCATCCATCATGTTTGGGAAGTGATAAATATGAACATTGTGGACCATGTTGATTTATGTAACGGAGGATAATGTCTGCATGTTTTACATCTGCCTCGGTGGTGTAGTGGTCAAGGCGCTCGCCTGGTAAACAGGAGGGCGTGGGTTCAATTCCAGCCGAGGTATGGAATTTTATCCTCAATATAATATGAGAATTTGACCACAATAATAGTTGTAGCCTACTGCTGGAGTAAAGGGACTTTTCAGTCCTATGCGAGCAGTATAAATAAGCACTATTATTATTATTATGTATCGGAATTTAGTATTGTAATATATAGTAATGTACCTGTATACCTGTTCTTTTATTTAGTTATTTCATCAAACTATATACCTACTGTACATCTCAATAATAGTTGTAGCCTACTGCTGGAGTAAAGGGACTTTTCAGTCCTATGCGAGCAGTATAAATAAGCACTATTATTATTATTATGTATCGGAATTTAGTATTGTAATATATAGTAATGTACCTGTATACCTGTTCTTTTATTTAGTTATTTCATCAAACTATATACCTACTGTACATCTGTTTTTTCAAGTAATCACATGACAAGAGACTGGTCGCGCAGAGAGAGGGAAGGAAAGAGAGAGATATAGAGAGAGGGAGGGAGAGAGAGGGAAGGAAAGAGAGAGATATAGAGAGAGGGAGGGAGAGAGAGGGAAGGAAAGAGAGAGATATAGAGAGAGGGAGGGAGAGAGAGGGAAGGAAAGAGAGAGATATAGAGAGAGGGAGGGAGAGAGAGGGAAGGAAAGAGAGAGATATAGAGAGAGGGAGGGAGAGAGAGGGAAGGAAAGAGAGAGATATAGAGAGAGGGAGGGAGAGAGAGGGAAGGAAAGAGAGAGATATAGAGAGAGGGAGGGAGAGAGAGGGAAGGAAAGAGAGAGATATAGAGAGAGGGAGGGAGAGAGAGGGAAGGAAAGAGAGAGATATAGAGAGAGGGAGGGAGAGAGAGGGAAGGAAAGAGAGAGATATAGAGAGAGGGAGGGAGAGAGAGGGAAGGAAAGAGAGAGATATAGAGAGAGGGAGGGAGAGAGAGGGAAGGAAAGAGAGAGATATAGAGAGAGGGAGGGAGAGAGAGGGAAGGAAAGAGAGAGATATAGAGAGAGGGAGGGAGAGAGAGGGAAGGAAAGAGAGAGATATAGAGAGAGGGAGGGAGAGAGAGGGAAGGAAAGAGAGAGATATAGAGAGAGGGAGGGAGAGAGAGGGAAGGAAAGAGAGAGATATAGAGAGAGGGAGGGAGAGAGAGGGAAGGAAAGAGAGAGATATAGAGAGAGGGAGGGAGAGAGAGGGAAGGAAAGAGAGAGATATAGAGAGAGGGAGGGAGAGAGAGGGAAGGAAAGAGAGAGATATAGAGAGAGGGAGGGAGAGAGAGGGAAGGAAAGAGAGAGATATAGAGAGAGGGAGGGAGAGAGAGGGAAGGAAAGAGAGAGATATAGAGAGAGGGAGGGAGAGAGAGGGAAGGAAAGAGAGAGATATAGAGAGAGGGAGGGAGAGAGAGGGAAGGAAAGAGAGAGATATAGAGAGAGGGAGGGAGAGAGAGGGAAGGAAAGAGAGAGATATAGAGAGAGGGAGGGAGAGAGAGGGAAGGAAAGAGAGAGATATAGAGAGAGGGAGGGAGAGAGAGGGAAGGAAAGAGAGAGATATAGAGAGAGGGAGGGAGAGAGAGGGAAGGAAAGAGAGAGATATAGAGAGAGGGAGGGAGAGAGAGGGAAGGAAAGAGAGAGATATAGAGAGAGGGAGGGAGAGAGAGGGAAGGAAAGAGAGAGATATAGAGAGAGGGAGGGAGAGAGAGGGAAGGAAAGAGAGAGATATAGAGAGAGGGAGGGAGAGAGAGGGAAGGAAAGAGAGAGATATAGAGAGAGGGAGGGAGAGAGAGGGAAGGAAAGAGAGAGATATAGAGAGAGGGAGGGAGAGAGAGGGAAGGAAAGAGAGAGATATAGAGAGAGGGAGGGAGAGAGAGGGAAGGAAAGAGAGAGATATAGAGAGAGGGAGGGAGAGAGAGGGAAGGAAAGAGAGAGATATAGAGAGAGGGAGGGAGAGAGAGGGAAGGAAAGAGAGAGATATAGAGAGAGGGAGGGAGAGAGAGGGAAGGAAAGAGAGAGATATAGAGAGAGGGAGGGAGAGAGAGGGAAGGAAAGAGAGAGATATAGAGAGAGGGAGGGAGAGAGAGGGAAGGAAAGAGAGAGATATAGAGAGAGGGAGGGAGAGAGAGGGAAGGAAAGAGAGAGATATAGAGAGAGGGAGGGAGAGAGAGGGAAGGAAAGAGAGAGATATAGAGAGAGGGAGGGAGAGAAAGAGGGAAGGAAAGAGAGAGGGAGGGAGAGAGAGGGAAGGAAAGAGAGAGATATGGAGAGAGAGAGGGAGAGAGAGGGAAGGAAAGAGAGAGATATAGAGAGAGGGAGGGAGAGAGAGGGAAGGAAAGAGAGAGATATAGAGAGAGAGAGGGAGAGAAAGAGGGAAGGAAAGAGAGAGATATAGAGAGAGGGAAGGAAAGAGAGAGGTAGGGAGAGAGAGAGAGTTAGTTTCTTCCCGGAGGAAAAATTCTTTTTTAAAATGGAGGCGGGGAATTAGGACTTCTATTAAGATCTCTCCCTCCCTCCCTCTCTCTCTCCCTCATTCTCTCTCTCATCCTTTCAATTAGTTCATCTTCATTTTCTGTCTTCTTTCATCTTTTCGTTTATTTTCTGATCTCACCACTTTTATAGGCCGACATTTTTGGATAGGAACTTGGCCTTTTTTTTCACATTTGTGTTTTTGTGGGGTCAATTTATCCGGGCCGAAAGACCATTTTTTTAACGTTTTAGTAATGATCAATTTATCCGGCCCGAAAGACCATTTTTTTAACGTTTTAGTAATGATCAATTTATCCGGCCCGAAAGACCATTTTTTTTAACGTTTTAGTAATGATCAATTTATCCGGGCCGAAAGACCGTTTTTTTCGACGTTTCAGTATTGATCAATTTATCCGGGCCGAAAGACCATTAAATGGTCCTTCGGCCCGGATAAATTGAAGAAATTTTCTTCACGAGTGATGGTAACAGTTTAGTCGGTGGCCTAACGTCAAAAAAGCTGCATTTCGTCAGGAAAGCACCAAATTTGGCATGGACCTTTATTTGGAC
>NW_007383274.1:4024-5947 GCF_000475195.1 Diaphorina citri | reverse complement strand
AAATAATAATAAATAAAGAAAATAAACTAAAGTATAAGACGTTCCAGTGTAAGATCCTGGCCGTCTATCTGCATCACGAGCGTCTTGAGCAATGTGCTTTGTTCGCAACTAATGTGCTTCGAGTCTGTTCTGGAGTTTCTCGCCACCAGCTGCGTCATTTGTGACAAAAATTTTGTGCCCAACACAACTAAAAATGCTTTTTTCCCTTTTCTTGACAAGCATTTATGCTTAACACAAGTTTTATGCTTAACACAATTTTCCTTTTCCAAAAAATCTCGTTTTTACCTCGTGTTTCAGATTTCTCTCCTCTGTTTCGTCAAGTCTGGGTTCGGTTGCTACAATGACCTTACGGTCACACATGGACATAGACCGTCTCCCTGCGCTGGTACTTATCACACGCATGCGCGCAACCACGGAGATATTCACCGTTATCAATGGAAATGTGGGCGTCAATGAACTCATGTCCAGTCTCATACAGGTAGGCCAGCCTAGTTAGTTTAGTTGGTAGTGCGTCTGCCTTGTAAGCGCTAGGCCGCGGGTTCGATTCCCGCCCGGGGCGGATTTTATCCTGATGGGATAATGTTCCGACGACGGAACGGCTGGCTTTTTCCTTTCCTGTCTTCCTTCTCTCTTCGGTTTCGGGACGATAACACCATAGCAGTTACAGTTCCCTCTGTCAAACCTCTTAAAAAAAAAAAAAAAAAAAAAAAAAAAAAAAAAAAAAAAGAGTAAACCACGCTTAGTCTGGCTGGGGACGGTTAAACAGGGAGTATACCAGCTTAATTCTGGGCCGGGAGGACTTCAAACAGGGAAGTATACCAGCCTCAATTTCCCTTCTTAAAAAAATAGGCAAAGGTTGAGAGGCATCCACTCGTAAAATATTTTATCCAAAAACAAATTTCAGCCCAAACCAATCACATTCTAGTTAGGGCTGATTTAGATGCTGACGAAAACGCCGCGACCCCGTCTGTACACGGAAAAAAGGCGAAGAAAAAGATTGGTTGCCACCGTTTAGATACTACTAATTGGTGATGTATGAAGTACAAAACCTGATTGCGTACAGCCAAAACCCGACTAAATTGTACAGCAAACCGACTGATTTGGACCCCCACTCACTGTGCGACGGATCCTGTTTGCATGATTATACACTGATTTGGACCCCCACCTCACTGTGGCGGACCTGTTGCATGATTGTACAGCAAAACCGCGACTGATTTGGACTCACCTCACTGTGGAACGGATGCCTGTTGCCATGGATTGTACAAGCAAAACCGAACTAATGTAACAGGCAAAACCGGACTGATTTGACCCCACTCACTGGTGGAGCGGATCGCTGTTGCATGATTGTACAGCAAAACCGACTGATTTGGACTCAACCCTCACTGTGGACGGATCGCTGTTGCATGATTGTACAGCAAAACCGACGATTTGGACGCTCGCACCCTCACGTGGAACGATGCCGGTTGCATTGGATTGTACAGCAAAATCCGAACTGATTTGGACCGCACCCTCAGCTGTGGACGAATCGGCTGTTTGCAGGCGGCCAAACTTTCCTCCGGTCCTTGAAACTGTTTGATGTAGCCGCGTTAACAAAAACAACAATCATTAGAGTAGAGCGTTTAGCAAAATGTAGATCATGGTTCATAGATTGCGTAGTGGCTCAAGACGCTCCGCCTGGTATCAGGAGGGCGTGGGTTCGATCCAGCCCGAGGTATGGAATTTCATCCTTATTTATTTGGTAATGGTTGGGGTTAATGTACTTGGCATTCTCTATCACTCCATCTCTGGCAGTGAGCAGAATATTATCGCTTAGAACTAGAAATATATTTCTATATTTTATTCTTTTTCCATTCAGGCTCAGGAAGTGTTGGGCGAGCAGCAAGGACAGAGATCGCGAGGAGAAGAAAGAATCAACGCGAGATC
>NW_007383274.1:1547-3646 GCF_000475195.1 Diaphorina citri | reverse complement strand
AATAATAATAATAATAGTGCTTATTTATACTGCTCGCATAGGACTGAAAAGTCCCTTTACTCCAGCAGTAGGCTACTACTATTATTGTGGTCAAATTCTCAAATTATACTGAGGATAAAATTCCATACCTCGGCTGGGATTGAACCCACGCCCTCCTGTTTACCAGGCGAGCGCCTTGACCACTACACCACCGAGGCAGGAAGTACTTAGGGACGTTTTATTTACTCTCCGGGACCTTCTGAACGGCAACCTACCATGTCCCCAATATAATGCATCGGATTCACCACAAGTCCCTTTACTTCGGCAATCCAACCCCTCTCTAATAGTTTTTTTTTTTTGGTTTTCGAACAGAAAACTTCACATTTAAAGATAATTTCTTCAGAAAAGACATCATATCATTAGTAAGAACTTTTTGTGCCGGTCAATCACCATTTAAAGAGGTTTTTGAACAGAAAACTTCCCATTTAAAGATAATTTCTTCAAAAAAGACATCTTATCATTAGTAAGAACTTTGTGTGCCGATTAATCACCATTTAAAGAGGTTTTTGAACAGAAAACTTCTCATTTAAAGATAATTTCTTCAGAAAAGACATCCTATCATTAGTAAGAACTTTGTGTGCCGATCAATCACCATTTAAAGAGGTTTTTGAACAGAAAACTTCCCATTTAAAGATAATTTCTTCAGAAAAGACATCTTATCATTAGTAAGAACTTTTTGTGCCGGTCAATCACCATTTAAAGAGGTTTTTGAACAGAAAACTTCCCATTTAAAGATAATTTCTTCAGAAAAGACATCATATCATTAGTAAGAACTTTTTGTGCCGATCAATCACCATTTAAAGAGGTTTTTGAACAGTGCCCTAAATCACCAAAGTATGGAAAAGTATTTTACAAGTGTAATAGCCAATGGAAAAGCAGAATTTTGAATTTGGACGAATCATATCGAAATATGGAATTGTAAATACTTTTCCATACTTTGGTGATTTAGGGCACAGAAAGCTTCCATTTTAAAGAGCTTTTCGAACAGAAAATTAAGGGACTTTTTTTTTCTCCCCAGGATGAAGCTTATCAACAGTCGCTAGCGGTGGACCGCGCCAAGGAAGAATCCAAACGACTTGCCGAACGTCAGGAACTGGAAGCGAAAACCCGACTCGAGTCCGAAATACAAGCAGCAGCGCAGAAGAAAGAGGTAAGCTGGAAAGGCTACAATAACTTTCGTGAACTAAATATTGTATTAATTAGGGGGCGGATTTTGCATCTTATAACAAGCTGGGTCCGTCCCTCCGGGAATTTTTTAGCCCGTAGTTTATTCGATCGTGGAGAATACCTATGTACCTACCTAATTTGTTTAATATTCAGTTTATTATTATTATTCTTGATTTGATTTTTTAATTTTACTTTCATGTAATGATTTAAAATCAAGACTAGAGCCCGTTCTCCCTTTATTCCCAATATAGTGTGCAAGTCACCCATCCATTTATTGGCCTTCCTCGGCGTAGCTTAACATAGGTAACGCTAAAACCGGTCTTAAATGATCGACTGAAGTGTTATCTAAAACTTTCTCGCTTTGAGTTCATAGGTCGTCGCGACAAATTTCAAGATCAGAGCTCAATTGTGTGAGAAAATGTGAAAAAAAAATCCCACAATTACTCAATTAACTTTAAGTCACCCATCCATTTATTGGCCTTGCTCGGCGTAGCTTAACATAGATAACGCTAAAACCGGTCTTAAATGATCGACTGAAGTGTTATCTAAAACTTACTCGCTTTGAGTTCATAGGTCGTCGCGACAAATTTCAAGATCAGAGCTCATTATTTTGTGTGAGAAAATGTGAAAAAAAAAAAAAAAATACAATTACCCAATTAACTTTAAGCCACCCACCCATTTATTGGCCTTCCTCGGCGTAGCTTAACATAGGTAACGCTAAAACCGGGCTTAAATGATCGACTGAAGTGTTATCTAAAACTTACTCGCTTTGAGTTCATAGGTCGTCGCGACAAATTTCAAGATCAGAGCTCATTATTTTGTGTGAGAAAATGTGAAAAAAAAAAAAAAAAAAAAAAAAAAAAAAAAAAAAAACCCCAAATTTACAAAAAAAA
>NW_007383274.1:0-1241 GCF_000475195.1 Diaphorina citri | reverse complement strand
CGCCGCGCTTTAATCCCAACCGGGAGTATTGTGAACATTACAGTACAGGGTGTTCGAACTCGATTTTTCTTTCTTTTATTTAAGAAGTTCTCCCATTTATGAGTGTTCGATTACAAAGTCTCTCAATAGGGAAATTGAAATTCTGCTCGTAAATTTATTATTAATTTAACCGTATGCTTATGGTGTCCTGCCCCCGCTCTCACAACATACGGGAGGTATTGTGAATCTATATACAAGGTGTTCCAAACTCGATTTTTTTTTATCTTTATTTAAGAAGTTGTTACATTATGAGTTTCGCGGATACAAACTCTCTCAATAAAATAAATCTCTGACTAACATTGATATTGAATTACCAGTACGCTTCAGGATGTCCCTGCCCCCGCTTCCTACACATACCGGAGGTATTGTGAATTACCAGGACAGGGTGTTCAAACTCCGATTTTTTTTCTTGTAATAAGAAGTGTTCCGATGTATTTTGAGCTTTCCGATACGAAGGTCTGATCAATAGGAACAAATCGCTCGGTAAATGTTATTATTATTAAACGCAGTACGCTTCAGATGTCGCTGCCCCCAGCCTTCGTTGGACACATCACCGGATACGCGAGGTATTGTGAATTACATACAAGGTGTTCAAACTCGTTTTTTTTCTTTATTTAAGAAGTTTCCATTTATTTGAGTTTCGATACAAATCTCTCAATAGAAATAAATCTCTCGATAAATTTATTATTAATTATTACTTACTTACTTACTTACTTACTTACTTACTTACTTACTTACTTATTTATTTATTTACTTACTTACTTATTTACTTACTTCCTTTCCGTGTTCGGACTATCAAAATGCGAGACGGGCCTAAAATCAAAAGAACGAATATCATTTGTTTAGGATAAAATCCGCCTCCCTACCCCTCCCTGTCATTGACCCCACATTAAAAGGGACCTATTCTTTATTTAGGACCAAAAATATAGGACCTGTTACCTCCAGAATTTAGAATAATAAATAGCAAAGATAAATTAAAATGCATGTTGAATAAATATCTCGAGAACTGTGAGAACAAAAACCGAATATTAGAAATTATTCCTTGAAAAAGAGCAGAATTCAAATGACAGAGTTATATGCACCTTAATTAAATAATTCAGGTAACTTAGGTAAATACCTAATATCATTGTAATTTTTCTATCAATGTCCTACACAAGCCTTGAGCTTATAGGACAGTGATATACTACTATCAATGATGTTGA
>NW_007383273.1:4350-5947 GCF_000475195.1 Diaphorina citri | reverse complement strand
AGGCTTCATCGTCATAGAGTTGGAGGTAAAACTGGCACAAGATTAACAAGATATTTGAGTAAAGCAGACACAAGACTTATGTTGTCATAGTAAATCATCGTACTTTCTCCTTCACTATTGACGTTATTGACTTACTATTGACAGTGTTATTGACTTACTATTGACAGTGTTATTGACTTCATATTGACAGTGTTATTGACTTCATATTGACAGTGTTTTGACTTACTATTGACAGTGTTATAGACTTCATATTGACAGTGTTATTGACTCAATATTGACAGAGTAAAGCAGACACAAGACTTATGTTGTCATAGTAAATCATCGTACTTTCTCCTTCACTATTGACGTTATTGACTTACTATTGACAGTATTATTGACTTCATATTGACAGTGTTTTGACTTACTATTGACAGTGTTATAGACTTCATATTGACAGTGTTATTGACTTCATATTGACAGTGTTATAGACTTACTATTGACAAGTTAACAGTGTTATAGACTTCATATTGACAGTGTTATTGACTCAATATTGACAGTATTATTGACTCAATATTGACAGTGTTATTGACTGGAATCAAAGAGTTTATAATGAGCATTTAAACACATAAATTGAGCCTTTGTGTATGGAGGTGGAAAGGGTCTGCTATTATTAAATTTATGGTTTGACCGTTCTTGAACAGACTTGAGTATGTAGTTCACACTTTGGTAAGCTTGAACAGAAGAAATTGCCTTGGCAATAATTTCACCCTTTGTTTGTACCTAATGTCTTATATCTGTGTACTTAAATTGACTTTATAACTAATAGAGTCCAACTAAATAGTTTGAGTACGAATTCCTGGTATTTTGGTTCTTGATTGCTTGATGTTTTTTGCAGGACATCTAATAATGTGACTTTATGAATGACATTGTTGATGGCCAATTTGTCAAGGTTGAAGAGGCTAGAATTGTTGAACTGTTAATGTAGCTCTCAGTTGGTTTATCATTTACCATAACAATCTATTGTTGCTGATTTGACTGAGTGGTAGCTGCTGGTATTTCGTCAGTTCTCTCATCGCTCTCAAATGCCCCAATGAGCAATCAGTAGTCTGTCAACTTCACCCCACATCAGCTCCAGGAATTTCTGTCAGTCTCGTCAAAGTAGGGGGTAAAAACTCCACAAACCTGTTGGATAGAAAACGTTGGAAAAAATTCCTGTCCAGCCAAAACTCACTATGTATTGTGTACGTAGAAACACCTATTGTTGAAGAGTGAAGACGTTGAAGTATTTCGTATATAACTACAGAGATCCCTTTTCATGTGATGTTACTTGAAGTAGGGGGGGTTTCAAATTAACGGTTTTTCGTCTTATTATGCAATAATGGTGTTTTTTTTTTATCCTGAGTGCTGGCCAGGAGCCTACAACCCCTTTATATTTTGAGCTCCATCTCCCCTCTCTCTCTCTCTCTCTCTCTCTCTCTTTTTCCCCTCTTCTCGACTTTTTATGTATTTTGCTTCTCTGTTTCTCTCTCTCTCTCTCTCTCCTCTCTTTCATATCCATTAAAACGACTGTGTCGGAGTTGTTTAGGCCCTTCACCTCTTCTCTCTCTCTCTTCTCTCT
>NW_007383273.1:0-4109 GCF_000475195.1 Diaphorina citri | reverse complement strand
GTTATTAGTTATTCCAAATTCAATACAATGCATAATTATCACGAAGTATCTTCAGGTATCTTGAGGCATCTTTTGAAGATATACATAATGCAGTTACTGGAGTATCTTCTTTGTAAGGCCCAAGATACTTGGAATATAACCTCTCTGAGGCCCCTTTTCATCACATCACTTAAACTTTGAAGGCTACAATCGAAGAAAAAGGGGCCCGCCGAGATGGTTCGATCGTACAATTTCTTTTCTCTCAATGCTCCTCTCTCGTCTTCAGAACAAACAGGGGCCATTGTGCTCAAGCAAGATGTAAGGCAATGACTTGCAGTCATGCATTCAGCCTCGGTCAGACATAGGAACAAGTTATAGACGAACAAGTTATTGCTAGACTATCAACCTAGGAACAATAGAGTTTCTAGTCGCTGTCAGCAATATATCAGGCCGAGACGCCTGTCTAGCCTCTTTCGTGTAGGATGGCTTTCTTCACGTTAATTGCCTCCTATTAGTGCCCACCTAGGTAAATAGGTAATAGTTAAGTATACCTGAATACATAGTGTCTTCTGATATAGTACCTAGATATTTTGTAGGTAATAGGTGAGTTTGTAAAATAGTATAGGTTTGTTAAATATGAATTACCTACTGAGATGATAAGGTACTTACCTACCTACCATTCTAATTGAGTTCAAAAGGAGCTTTTAAATCTCCATGTTCTGGGGATTTAAAAGGACACCCCATGTTCTGAAAGACTCTTTGGGTTTTGCGATATATGTATTTGGAAAAATCCTACAATGCTGCAGTGAGCACCAAAGTTGTGATATAGTAACACAAAGAAAAGACATTTATTTACTTACCTACCTACCAACCATTCTAATTGAGTTCAAAAGGAGCTTTCAAATCTCCATGTTCTGGGGATTTAAAAGGACACCCCATGTTCTGAAAGCCTCTTTGGGTGAAAGCTAATCACCAGGTGAAGACAGAAAAATTGGTAAATTTCCTAGACTGCGTATTTATGAAGTCGAAGTTGGCTTCAATTTTGGATTGAACTGATGAGTATTAAGCTATTTAGTAATTGGTAAATTTCCTAGACTGCGTATTTATGAAGTCGAAGTTGGCTTCAATTTTGGACTGAACTGCAGATGAGTATTAAGCTATTTAGTATAGCTCAATCCTAGATTGATCTCAATTCGGATTTGGTAAACCCCGCTTTTAGTACAAGGGATCTCAGGTATACTGTAGTTATAGCAGACTTAAGTGTCTACAATGTAGAGTAATAGACTCCTGATACCGAAATGTGTCTACATTTTTTTATGTCCATTAATATTTGACTCTGCGATTCCCAAAGGGACCCCTACCTCCATGACCCCATAGCAGACTTTAGTGTCTACAATAGAGTAGCAGTAGTAGACTCCTGATACCGAAATGTGTCTACATTATTTTATGTCCATTAGTATTTGACTGCGATTCCCAAGGGACCCCTACCTATATGACCCCATGTCCAGATATCATAAAAAGCATGAATGAGGTATTATTACATGTAGTTTAATATTCAGAAGGTGGAAGGTGGGCAGACTAATGAATTGGGTCGAATTAATTACTCACTAATGTCTTTTCAGTGACATTTTGGTGTGACGTCATTGTAATTAGCCTCCCCGGCATGTAGGAGTCCACGGATGGGACTTTGTTAGCCCTTTCACCAACTGTTGTCCATTTGAAAGAGTCTTCCAGGAAGAATCAGCGTTTTGATATGAGTTTTGCCTTATGGAAGTGCCGAATTTGAACTGGTTTTTTCGACTCTACGAATTATTAAGGGTATATTTCGGGAGGTTTTTAATCTGCAAAACTGCGAATAACTTCCTTAATCTAAGCATTCTAAGCATATCTACTGTGTTTTTTGAAATTTTCAATATTTAGATTAGTTCATTCTTCATTCAAACAAAAAGACCAATGGTCCTCATCCAAGGAATTAAATTTCAAATTCCTCGACAGCTTATCCTAAACAGAATTCTGATAAGGTTCGTTCTCGGAAAGGCTGGCTTTCTCCTATCCTGTCTTCCTTCTCTGTTCGCTTTCCAGACTATAAGACCTTGGCAGTTCCCTCTATCAAACCTCGCTGGCTTTCTCCTATCCTGTCTTCCTTCTCTGTTCGCTTTCCAGACGATAAGACCTTGGCAGTTCCCTCTATCAAACCTCTTAAAAAAAGAACTTTGTGCTTTAAGTGTTATTTGTATTTGTTTTTATTGCATTAGTCATAGGAGCTTAGGTTTTGATGTTGGGTTTATCAAAATATCCTCAGGTGGTAAACTAAACCCACACAGAATAAGTTTGTGTGTTCACCCTTCTGTGTATAATATTATTATAATATAGCATTTATTTTATTTAAAATCATTTATAAAACACTTGTTTGATAAAGTGAAATGCCAAAGAGTGTTGAAACGCTATATCCGAATGTACAAGTGCGTAGGCAGAAGTACCTAATGTTCAAGAGTGAAGTCTGAAGACCATTATCGAATGGAGACCATTGATATTATAGAAGAAAAAGAAAAATTCCGTTGGTCCTCATTTTTTCTGCTCTATGACTTTGAAACATGACCCCAGTAAGCGCAACTGATCTATTGGGTCGAATTAATTACTCACTAATGTCTTTTCAGTGACATTCTGGTGTGACGTCATTGTAATTAGCCTCCCCGGCATGTATTGATATTATCCAGGTTACCAGTTAGGTACCACCATTTAAGATTTCAGGGCATAGTCTTGGAAGCTTGGAACTTGAAAAAGATAAGGTCTAATGGACTCAAAAGTTTACTATACAAAAAAGGAAAAAAATAAAAACTTTTATTCTTCATAGCAATCATAGTGCCTCCAAATTCGATTATCAAGTGAACCTGAAAAGACACCGAACACCGAGGAAAAATTGCCGAAATGATGGTAGGTACCTACGTAGTAAATTGCTGATAAACTGTAAGCTTTATTTTATTATACACACCTTACAGCCTTTCTCAGGTATAGGTGGTCCAAAATAAATAAACGATTTTATTGATATCATTCAGGTTACCAGTTAGGTACCACCATTTAAGATTTCAGGGCATAGTCTTGGAAGCTTGGAACTTGAAAAAGATAAGGACTAATGGACTCAAAAGTTTACTATACAAAAAAGGAAAAAAAAACTTTTATTCTTCATAGCAATCATAGTGCCTCCAAATTCGATTATCAATAGAACCTGAAAAGACACCGAACACCGAGGAAAAATTGCCGAAATGGTGGTACCTATCTAGTAAATTGCTGATAAACTGTAAGCTTTATTATACACACCTTACAGCCATTCTCAGGTATAGGTAGTCCAAATAAACGATTTTAAAATATTTCACTTTTTCCGAGGCACTTTTTCCGACTTTGGCACTTTTTCCGAAGTTGAAAACTTGGCAATGTGCCATACTTTTCTTTCTTGGAAGAACATAAATTTCTACCTGCTTCCAATTCACAAAAGTCACCCCTTTTAGACACTCTGAAACATTTATAACTCATTTGTCACTCCCTTGCTTTGGGCTAAAGGGTTTTTTATTAATTGAAAAGAGAAATTTTGTTCCTTTTTCAAAGCGTTTTGAAAAATATATAGAGTTTTCAGGGGATGTTGATATTGTTTTGTAAATGTAATTTGTAAAAGACGATTGTTCTGACTTGCAGAGAAACAATAAAATGTCAAATCATAAAATCTCACCCATCCAAAATGTAGAATCTTTTCTGTTTTTATGATTAATAATTAATTAAGAAATTCAGATTAAGCTTATCTTAACAAGGGTGGCCGTGGCCCATGAATTAGAATCCCCAAGAAGATGTCATTTTAACCTTCGGCTTATTTTGTCACCCTTCTGGGTTAGGTATCGGTTACATGTTTTTCGTTAGTTTTGAAGGATTAGGGGTAAAATCTTTGGCCAAAGAGGGAAAAGAGTCAGTTTTACTCACGTTTACCCACTCCTCCCACCCCACAATACAAGAAAGAAGGGTCTCTCTCTTGTCGCTCTGACGTAGCCGTCAAAAAATGTCTTGGGTTACGACAGAAACCATACAAATTTCAAATAATTTGTAATGGAAGGCGCAACGTGGTTAGTTCTTCTATCGTTTGA
>NW_007383272.1:4544-6028 GCF_000475195.1 Diaphorina citri | reverse complement strand
TTATAAATAAATAAATATATTATTAAATCTTTGCTTATTGAAAAAAAATAATAAGTAATAATATTAATACTCAATTACTAATTATTAGCAAATTTAATTAGATACCTAAACCTAAGTAATACCTATCTATATTAATTGAACGATTTTTCTAAAGGTATTCAGAGTCACTTTTGAGACGGGGGGTTTCACCCTCCATTCGGGGACAAGCTACCCGCCTCCTCACACCTCACCCAGTCTGAGTGGAGCCTGGAAAAGCCAGAAGCCAGAGAAATAATAATAATAATACCTACCCAATTACTAATTATTAGCAAAATTAAATTAGATACCTAATACCTATCTATATTAATTGAACGATTTTTTTAAAGGTGTTCAGAGTCACTTTTGAGACGGGGGTTTTACCCTCCCATTCGTAAACAAGCTACCCGCCTCCTCACACCTCACCCAGTCTGAGTGGGGCCGGGAAAAGCCAGCAGCACGCGGTTGCCCAGATGGTCACCCATTTGGATACCAACCACGCGGAACGTAGCTTAACTTCAGTGATCCATTGGGAACTGATGTCTGAGTGGGGCCGGGAAAAGCCAGCAGCACGCGGTTGCCTAGATGGTCATCCATTTGGATACCAACCACGCGGAACGTAGCTTAACTTCAGTGATCCATTGGGAACAGATGCAACGTGCTGTCACGGATGGCTATTCGATGATTTTCCATTTAGTTTGCTTCCTCCGCTGCGAGCAGCACGCGGTTGCCCAGATGGTCACCCATTTGGATACCAACCACGCGGAACGTAGCTTAACTTCAGTGATCCATTGGGAACTGATACATTCAACGTGCTGTCACGGATGGCTATTCGATGATTTTCCATTTAGTTTGTTTCCTCCGCTGCACTGTAACTGTCGAAATTGTTTGTCTGTGAAATTCGGTAAATTTGTGTCCAAATTTCGGTGAGGTCAAATAAAAAGGGCCTTCTGCATAAGGTCTCTGCTTCCCTGTACTAACTAGTAAAGAGATATACCTAGCTGTTTAGATTTTAGTAAAGCCTTCTAAAGCCCCAAAGGGCCTTTTCGTTCCGGGCCCTTTTGAGTCCCATGAGGGCCTTTTTTAAGCCCAATAACCCATAATGGCCCTTTCGAGTCCCTCAAGCACCTTTTTCGAGCCCTATTAGGGCCTTTTTCGTGCCCTACAAGGTCCCTTTCAAGTCCCATAACCCACAAGGGTCCTTTTAATTAGTATATCTATCCTCGTGCTTTAATACTAAAATATTTTTTTTTTTTTTTGGTAAGGGCTTTAACTACTGGCCGATGGCATGGTCATTCACCCTGGTTCCGAGTTGCTGTTATATTAATTTGAGGGCATCAATGCGTTTAAGGTAGGTAAATAGGGACTCTATGCCATCGGGGTCGTCACCTAGGTTCGCTAGAAATTTTACAAGTGTGCTCAAGCTCTTCCTCTGGACTTAAAACTAACATAACCTCCTTCAACTTTTA
>NW_007383272.1:0-4519 GCF_000475195.1 Diaphorina citri | reverse complement strand
TAAGTCTGAACTGGACGAACTTTTTCAAGATCCAATTTCATCAAAAGAAAGGATAATAATAATAAAAAAATACTGTACTCATAAGCCGTCAAATTCAAAATTTGCTTTTGTTATTATTTTGTCCACCTGCAATACACAATTTTTTCCACGTACCCCCAGGGGGTACAGGTATACCCCCGGTTGAGAATCGCTGGACTACTGTAATACCTACTGTCTACCGTAGTTTATGACTGCCGGGATACAGCTACGGTAGCCGTCTGTGTCCTGTGTTGTAAGAGTACCCGATAACTATCTGGTTTAAAGCCAGCTTATCAGAACAAAAATTAGAAAAATAAATGTGGGCAGGTGGGCCAATAAATGGTACGTTTTTTAAGTGGGCGAATAAATGGTACACTTACCCTGGGCAGGTGGGCCAATAAATGGTACGTTTTTTAAGTGGGCGAATAAATGGTACACTTACCCTATATGTCCCCTAGGTAGGTAGGTATCTATGTGTGTATCTACCTCTGTGACTATTCTATCCTACAATATTCTATTCTATTCTACAATATTCTATTCTATTCTATTCTACAATATTCTATTCTATTCTATAAGAATTGCTTCAACTTCCTTATAAGTATAGGGAGTTGGTATTTCACTCATTGACCGAGTCAGGTCCTAACTCACTCACAAAAAAGAGTAGTTCTTCTTCATAACTCACTCCTCAACTCAATATAAGAATTGCTTCAACTTCCTTATAAGTATAGGGAGTTGGTATTTCACTCATTGACCGAGTCAGGTCCTAACTCACTCACAAAAAAAGAGTAGTTATTCTTCATAACTCACTCCTCAACTCAATATAAGAACCTATAAGGAGTTAGGATCTGACTCATTGACCGAGTAGTTCACTGAAAAGAGTAGTTCTTTTTTCATAACTCACTCACTCTTTACTCATCTCTAATTCATGGGATCGGACAGAGAGAAGGAGGAGAAGGAAGAAGAGGAAGATGAAAAGGAGAAGTAGAGGAAGAAGAAGAAGAAGAAGAAGGAGAAGTAGAGGAAGAAGAAGAAGATGGAGGGATCGGACAGAGAGAAAGAGGAGATGAAGAAAGAGTAAGAGGGTGAGGAGAAGGAAGAGGAGGGGAGGGGGGTGAGTGTAAGACGGAGTAGTCAGAGGAAGACGGAAGAGAGGAGAAGGAGGAGGAGGAGGAGGAGGAGGAGGAGGAGAAGAAACAAGATATTATGTACAAGAAAAGGATTAGGAAGAGATGTAGAAGAAGGAGTTGAAGAAGGAAAAAGAAGAAGAAGAGGATGAAGATGAAGAAGAGGAAGGGAGAGAGAGAGAGAAAGAGAGAGAGAGAGAAAGAAAGAGAGAGAGAGAGAAAGAGAGAGAGAGAAAGAGAGAGAGAGAGAAAGAGAGAGAGAGAGAAAGAAAGAGAGAGAAAGAGAGAAAGAGAGAGAGAAAGAGAGAGAGAGAAAGAGAGAAAGAAAGAGAGAGAGAGAGAAAGAGAGAGGGTAAGAAGAAGGAAAAGAAAGGGGAAATAGAGGAAACGAAAAGAGGGGTAAGGGAGGGAAAATTTATTGCTTTACCTAAGAAGATTTAGAACGAGGTAGGAAAGAAAAAAAAAGTAAAAATCTGGAGAGAACATCACACGACTTTCTGTTATTTCATTTACATACTCTGAAATCTTACCTTGAACTTTTTTTTTCAGCTTGAATGATCTGGTATTCCAGTGTTAAGGTAGGAAAGAAAAAAAAAGTAAAAATCTGGAGAGAACATCACACGACTTTCTGTTATTTCATTTACATACTCTGAAATCTTACCTTAAACTTTTTTTTCCCAGCTAGAATGATCTGGTATTCCAGTGTTAAAACGCCTTATTCGGGGGAAAAGTAGGTACCTATCTAGGTTTACTTAAAATATAGGGTAAGTATACCATTTATTCGCCCACCTAAAAAACACCATTTATTGGCCCACCTGTCTAAGCTCCGCCACTGCTTTGCATATTGATTGTTCTTGTGGAACGTGAGAAGTCAGCGCTGGCTTGGCTTAGGGATTGAGGGATTCCATTAAAACGTGGCTTGTGAGAGCTTCGAGCTTTGATATTGCTAGTCAGCTACACTTGAATGCGAAAAATTTGGGACAGTATGCGTTTTTCCATTTGTTTCGTCTGACTTTTTCTGGCCCCGAATAGAATTGGGAAAATGAAGACGAAAGACGTTGGACAGCCTTTTCTTGATGTTTTGATGGACCTAAGGTTCCTAGTTCCACCTTTTCCCATTTTTTCTATTTCTATATTTCTTTGTAGGCACCTACCATCAAAAGTTCTTGTTGTCTTCAATACTCGTACACCATCTTTGGTTTTTTCCCTGTTTTTAATTGAAACATTGTCGAAGATTGAAAAAGTTCCAAAATCACTCTACACTAGTCTACACTCTATCCGAAGGTGCTTTTATCTGGGAATTATTTACGCAAGTAGGAGGTAACACAGACAAATCATTTGGACATGAGTATGTATCCTTCTAAAAGTATGTGATTGTATGTACCCCCCACCCCTTTCCTCTCTCTTTTTCCTCTTCCTCTTCCTCTTCCTCTTCCCTCTCTTCTCCCTTCCTATTTCTCTTGCTCATTCCCCCTCTACATTTTCGACTCCTCCGCCCCTTCTCTCTCTCTCCTCTTTTTCCCCTCTCTTTCTCTTCTCCTTCTCTCTTTTATGCTTTAAAGCTCTTACTTAAGGAATTTTGGTAGAATACAAATGTTGCCAGCGATTTTTTTTTTTTTCTTCTTCTTCTTTTAGGAACATTTTGATAATAACTGTACTTAGTAATAGAAAGTAAAAAAAAAAAAAATACTACAAAAAGCTTTTTGTATCAATAACCAAAAGATATTCCTTACAAGTTTGTCTGTTTGCTTTAAGTAGATGTGCAGGCGTAGGCGTAGGGTACATTTTTCCCCTTTTATTAGCTAGGTAGGTACTTTTTAAAGGATTTTTTTATTAACATTTATAAAAAAAAAACTTTCGTTTATCTTTTCTTCTTTGAAAATTTTCGAATTATAGAGGTACTTAAATTACTACAAACAAACATGTTTACAGATTACAGACATCAGATAAGCTGAAAGATTTTTATATTTCTCTTCACCTTTGCTCCTTTAGAAAATTTTGAACTATAGGTACTTAAAATAACTATATTTACCAATAAATAAAAAAAAAAACTTTCGTTTATCTTTTCTTCTTTGAAAATTTTCGAATTACAGAGGTACTTAAATTACTACAAACAAACATGTTTACAGATTACAGACCATCAGATAAGCTGAAAGATTTCTATGTTTCCCTTTATCTTTGCTCCTTTAGAAAATTTTGAACTATAGGTAGGTACTTAAATTGACTATATTTACCTACATATTTACAGATTACAGATACATAAAACTGAGAGAGAAATTGTCGAGTTGACCCGTGATTTCTTTCGACCGTGAACCCGAGTGATAGGGTGCCACAAGTTTATGAAACTTAGGGTGAAAGAACTCTATCATTGAGCTACTCTCCATTATTTAGGTTGTTGGGATTCTATGTCCCTGTAGTACAGTGTCGAGCTTCCTGATAAAGAGTTCAATGTTAGAGTTCAGGCAGCCTGTCACTCGGTTAGGCTTCCGGCACCTTGTTTTTCTCTCATTGTGGTCAGTTTCTACCAGAGGAAAATACACCTTCTACTGTACGTCATCCGTTTGGTGGGGTGTTAAAGAACAGAAATATAGTGGTTCAACGCTCCATTCGTTGAATAGATCAGTTGCGCTTACTTGGGTAATGTTTCAAAGTCATAGAGCAGGAAAAATGAGGAACAACGGAATTTTTCTTTTCCTTCTATACGACTTCTAGATACCGAGATATATCGATTTAAAAAATACCGGTAAATCGTGAAGTTTGACGTTACGACATACGCTCCCGTAGGCGATGACGTCATGATTTATGACTCCCGCTTCGTTTGTTTGTGCGCAAGCGTTTCTGCGCATTTTGACGTAAAATCTGACGTCATAACTCTTTGAACTTTTTCATTAGAACAGCAATTAAAAATTGAATTTTCGACCTTTTAAAGTTACTTTTTTGGAGTTTTGACCTCAGATTCAGATTTTTTACAACTTTTTACGTAGGAATCGACCTTTTATTAATAATATTTTCCCAATTGCAACTCCTCCATTGGATTATAAGATAGTTATACTGGTTTTACACGGGCCTAAAATAAGCACATGCAAGTTATACCTACTGGTTTTTCATAGGAACCTATAATGCACTGTAATCCTATATCCCTCATTTTACAGCTAATTTCCCTCTCAGTCTCATTCTGGCAGTATAAACAGGGTATATTCTATTCTATTCTAATCTCTCCCCTCGTTAACAGTATTTGTGTGAAGCTCTGCCCTGTTTACGTACTAGACAACCCCAGCGGAATAATTTACTCGCGAATAATACGAGTAATTCAATTAGGCTCCAATATACCTGTCTGGTTATCTACCTGTAGTCTACGCCCGGACTTAAACACCATG
>NW_007383271.1:2150-5948 GCF_000475195.1 Diaphorina citri | reverse complement strand
ATCAGTTATCAGCGTTACATCACCACAACAAACAATAAATTGCTCAACTTATCAGGGCAGGAAAATGGGGAAAGGAAATCAAGATTGTTAAGACTCCTAATTCTAATCTGCTTGGATGTCGCTTTCAACAGGCGCTGCTTCCGAAATCGGCTAAAAAGGCTTTAAGAAAACCTCTATATCTAAATCTAAAACAGTGGAGCTTCCTTGAACTCTAACTTCCACTATGTTGTCTGTCATAGGTTGTTTCATTAGACTTTTATCTTTTTTTATTCCGTTATCTACGTCAGTTACACCTAGGTAATATTTCACTGGAAGCTGTGACTAATATACGTTCCCTAAACTTTGAAGTTTTTTAAACTTTTAATTTTCCGTTGTCTGTCATACAAAATGTATATGTATGTATAGCTGTTAAGAATTGTTCATCAGTGTTCATCACTGGTATTATCTGAAGATGCCGTAACTGGCGAAACCCGGTATGGTAGTGAACAAAATAATATTGTAAAATAAAAAAAGCGATCTGTTTTCATTTTCCCCTATTGATAATAGAAAAACTTATAGACGTCTATCATTTCGGGAAATGGTTTTGTTTGTCTCGAGTTTTTTCAACTTTCCCGCAGCTAACCTCCCGTGGTTGATGGTTATTTGAGGTTTCATTGGACTACGCGGGAGTAGTCCAACTTTCCAACGTAATTCAACTTTTTCAGGCGACTTCGCGCTACTAAAAGTCGCGTGACAACGCCATTGTGCGACGGTCCCAATACTCGTATACGTAGGATTGTAGATGATCTAAAGATTCTAAAGCGTTATTAAACTGTGGATTGGAAACAAAGAAAACTAGGCCAAGACGTTTCGAATGAAGAGGCAAACGTCTCCTCCTTTTATATCCCCATCAGAGACCATGACGCTCTATGAGACGCTCTTGTCATGAAATCGAGTGGAAACATTGAAATACTGAATTGCAAAATATAAACTGTGAAATCTTCCACTAAGGAACAATAAGCGAGCTTTGTTTATCAAGCGATTTAATTTAACGACGCGAAATTAAACATTTATAGCCCAATGAGATGGCAATTAAAAAGCATGGAATATCTCTGAGACTCTCGAGTTTATGATATTTGATTAGTTATTATAAATAACTCTGGATGTGTTTGAGTATGAGAGTGTGTGGTCGTAAAGCATCAGCAATTCAGCATTGTATATCTAGTATGTAAATAAATTAATCCGGAATGTATGTGACGGCATCGGTATTGTAGAAGTAAGTACTCTTATGACTGTTTCATTGCTGGTTCTGACCAAATAGTTTCTTCTTATTCTTCCTTCTCCTTTTCGTCTTTTCCCGTGTACAGACGGGCCCGGGTCGGCGTTTTTTCGTCAGCCTCTCAATCAGCCCTAGCCTAGGGCGATCGCTTTGGGCTGCCATTTGATTTTGGCTACAAAAGTTTTACGAATGGATGCCCTTTGGACTCAACCTTTGCTAGGTATTTCTTTGGACTCAACCTTTGCTATTTCTTTGGACTCAACCTTTGCTGGTATCCTTCCTCTTTGAAGTCCCCCAGCCAGACAAAGCAATGAGAAACATCTCCTCTACCAAAGTCGTTGGTAGTGCCGATAGATCTCTGTAGTTAACAGTCACATCAACCTCACCTAGCTTGAGAGGGGTCGTTAGAAGCCAGCTGCACGCGGTTTCCCAGATGGTCACCCATCCGAACACCAACCACGCGCAACGTAGCTTCAGTGATCCATCCTGAACTGGCGCCATGCTATCGTCACTGGACAGGTTGGAAAGTTGGAATTTGTAAACAAAACAAACACCCACCTATCTCTTTGGTCTACTAATCTTACGATAAATATAAAATCAAGTAGGTATCAACAATCAGCACTACTGATATTAAATATAAAATTTTTATCAACACTATCAAGAACATTAGTACCTACTATTTGTTGATACTCTCAGCAGTAGGTACCAACATTAATAGTACTATCAACATCATCAGTATCAATCAACAATAATAGTACAATCAACATATGTAATCAGTATCAGCAGAATCAACATTGTTGTGAGTGCAACTACATGTACTGAGCTGAGAGCAGGCAGGTAACAGGTGTTTGATAAAGCCTTGGCCTGCATATTATGCGCGGAATGCAAAACTGAATGTTGTAATTGCATCAGTGTCATTGCCAAGGTTATGGTGTCATCTATAGTGTGTGCGGAAAGTGATGAGACGTTACCAGCGGTTACCTAACACCGAGTAGCCTAAGACGCATTACTTACACTGTTGAGGGGTGAAGGGACTTTTTGTCTCATTCGAGCAGGATAAGCATATTCTATGTTTTTAATAGAACTCGTGAGCCAGGCATAACTCTTGGGTCTTGCCATTTAATTCCAAAGTTGTTTGGGCCACAAGACTTTAGGCGCTGTGCCGTACTCTTCTGAATGGAGTAAAATGTAATCACTAGGCGAGGTCAATATCTGAGGCTCTTAGATCTTAAAATCGAACTGGGAATCCAGTACCAGGTTAAACCTGGCAGGTTTAGTGATGGTGACTTTCGCGTCTCCTGAACTTTGTGAACTAAAGTTTAATAGAACTCGTGAGCCAGGCATAACTCTTGGGTCTTGCCATTTAATTCCAAAGTTGTTTGGGCCACAAGACTTTAGGCGCTGTGTCGTAGGTAAGTACTCTATGTAAACACTAGGCGAGGTCAATATCTGAGGCTCTTAGATCTTAAAATCGAACTGGGAATCCAGTACCAGGTTTAGTGATGGTGACTTTCGCGTCTCCTGAACTTTGTAAACTAAAGACACTTTGTGTTATCAGCGTTACATCACCACAACAAACAATAAATTGCTCAACTTATCACTCTTATCAGGGCAGGAAAATGGGGAAAGGAAATCAAGATTGTTAAGACTCCTAATTCTAATCTGATTGAATGTCGGTTTTAACATGCGTCGAAAACCACGCATGTTAAAACCTTGGATTTTCGTACATTCTCTTTTCTTTACCCTCTTGACTTCGCTGGTAATCTAAAGATGTGTCCACACATAGTCGATCGGCCGTCGATCGATGTCGACTGAACCTTCCACACTGCCGCGCTGCCCCGAAAACATTGATTCACCTCACCGATCGACGCGACGGTCAGTCGACTATAGGTCTGTTTTTCATTCCGACGTGGGTGCGATGCGAACCCGACGCGTGTTTTTCATTCCACTTCCCCTACTTTAGCGTCAACGCTGCGTCTTAAATCCCTGATGCGAGTCTCGAGTAGCTTCAGGTTCCGCCATATTGTAATTGTATTGAGGGAAATGAAAAAAATGTTTCGTAATTTCTCCACTAGATGTCGTCAGGTTTGTTGAATTTCCACATTTTACCCCCACTCCTGACGCAGAGTGAACGTCAAGTGGACGCCGCATCGATGCGGCGTAGGAATGAAAAACAGACCTTACATGTATACTATGTATGTATTCGTCTTACTATGTATGTATTATGTATTAATGTCTTATTATGTATGCACCTATACTAAGTTAAGTATTACTGGGAACACTATGCACTCGTCTTCCTATGTATTCAAATCTTACCACACAAACAATACAAACCACGTGGGTGTTGCTCTGCCATGCTCCAGGAAACTCGATTCCTTCGATCTTGATGTTTAAAGATCTACACCAGATTTCAAATTGAGATAAGCCCGAGAGAGCGAGAGAGAAAAGAAGAGAAGGAAGATGAAAGTTCAAGTTGGAATAATCCGACACATTGTACTTTGCACCATACTAATAATAATTCTAATAAACTAAATATAAAA
>NW_007383271.1:0-1570 GCF_000475195.1 Diaphorina citri | reverse complement strand
TTTAATCTCGCAGTCGTGCGCTCTAAGCTGTGTCCACACTAGTTAACCTCGTCGATGGACCATCGATCGAGGCTGTGTACGGTTTCAGTCGACGTCGATCGACGAGGTCGATTATGTGTGGACAAAGCTTTAGGGTGAGTTTAGAGGACGCGACGAGTCCAACTTGTATGTAAAAGTAAACTATACCAAGTGATTTAATAGGCCAAAAGAAGGAGCCTTTATCATTAATTCATGATGAACGATTGAACAAACCTCGGAGAACAAGCATCCTTCGTCACATGAGAAATTGAGAATAACAAAGTGGAAATGTTTGTTCAACATTGGCAAATATGAAAGGAAATCGTGAAGCACGTGTCACCAAAGACCGATATGTAAACAGCAGTATCTAACGCAAAAGGGAATTTAGCTAATGAATTCAAGGAAAAGCGTAGTTTTCCCGGAGGTACTCGAAACGGTGCGTCTTTCAAATATGAATCCCATTTCCACCCGCGTGGAAACAGGACGAATGCTCTGAAAGAGGTAGATGGAAGAGAAGTATTTGTAGATGGAAGAGAGAAGTATTTGCACACGTTCCCCGAGTTCAATGGAGCGGAAAGATAGGAGAATGTATGCCTCGTGTCTTGTGAGAACAGACGTCGGGGATGTGTAATTTTCTAATTTTCCTCTCGTCTGCTACCAAACGGATGAAAATGAAGATGTATTGGAAGAAAATAAAGATGTAGTGAAAGAAAATGAAGAAGGAATAGAAGAAAATGGAGACGCAGTGGAAGAAATAAAGATGAAATGAAAGAGAATTAAGATGAATTGAAATAAAATGAAGATGGAACAAAAAGAGGTCGACAGACTAAAGATGGAATTGAAAATAATGAAGAAAACAAAATTGCATTCGGTTCTAATTGAACGGAAAATCGCAAGTCCGGAACAACTTGAACAAAATGCACTCGTAATATGGGGAAAATTATCAGACTCAATTTACCTGTCACTTGATCTGGAAATTTTGGAATACATAGGGATGTTCCAGTTAGGTAGATAATTTCTGCACCATTTTTTAATTATAGCGCTTATTTTAGGCTGTTGAAATGCGACTATGGGTCCTGTAACCCCATTACCTGTAACCGCAAATTTTACGTCGATCTGGAAATTTTGGAATACATAGGGATGTTCCAGTTAGGTAGATAATTTCTGCACCATTTTTTAATTATAGCGCTTATTTTAGGCTTTTAAAATGCGACTATGGGTCATGTAACCCCATTACCTGTAACCGCAAATTTTACGTTAAGTTTAGTGGTTACAATCGAAAATTTCCAAATGTTGAGGTGTATTTTGTAACCGCAAATTGACACAAATGCAGAGTTTTTGAACGGGGTTTACTCCATTGCGGCACCAACACTAATTCAATAAACTTGACTGATGAAGATTCATTAGAAAATGTAGATTTGTGGATAACGATATTCAAACAAAGTTTTCAATAAATCATGCCCTAAGCTACAATACTGTTGAATGATGTTAATTTCAAAATGTTGCATTTCAGTATTTTCAGTTATCGTATCACTTGGCATCATGTTTAACT
>NW_007383270.1:0-5898 GCF_000475195.1 Diaphorina citri | reverse complement strand
GTTTTGCCGAAGGTACTTTTTTTTACTAACGCCATCGATTCTATTTTTCTGATGAAAATATACAAAATTGATCGATTGGATCATTAGGGAAAAATCTAGTGACATCCTTTCCACGCCACGTTGTTTGTTCAGATAATAAAAAGAGAGGGAGACGGAGAGCCGAGCACAAAGGAAAAGGGGAAGAAGAAAATTGAGAGGAAAAAATAAATAACAAGAAAAGACACAGAGAAAAGCGGAAAATCTGTGTGTTTTTTTCGCCTTCTTTTCCTCTTTCTGGCGTCTAAATACGTACAGGGAAAGATTCGAAAAGGCAACATAGATTCTAGACAAAAAATTGGTTTTCATAGCGAATAGCTTCCTAGTATACGTACAGGGAAAGATTCGAAAAGGCAACATAGATTCTAGACAAAAAATTGGTTTTCATAGCGAATAGCTTCCTAGTGACCCAAAAGACCCAAAAAATACAACCCCGACCCATTCAAAGGTGTGACTTTGCCAAGAAATGAAATGCTCATCCCTAAAGGGAATTTAGCTGAAAAGAAGTTCATACTATGTATAGGTTATGGTACCTACCTATTACTTATGAGTTATAGAGCTACATAATTTGAAGTCCACTAAAACGGGAAAGTAACTTTAAGCTCCATTGAAAATAGAAATTCACCACAAAAATAGTACAGTGGTATCATACTTCTGGGTTTTCAGTCCTATTCGACTTTTCAATTTTTATTCTCTCCAAGCTATCAATATTCTTTTTTTTTTTAAGAGGTTTGACAGAGGGAACTGTAACTGCCATGGTCCCACAAAAAATACAACCCCGACCCATTCAAAGGTGTGACTTTGCCAAGAAATGAAATGCTCATCCCTAAAGGGAATTTAGCTGAAAAGAAGTACATACATACTTACTATGTATAGGTTATGGTACCTACCTATTACTTATGAGTTATAGAGCTACATAATTTGAAGTCCACTAAAACGGAAAAGTAACTTTAAGCTCCATTGAAAATAGAAATTTACCACAAAAATAGTACAGTGGTATCATACTTCTGGGTTTTCAGTCCTATTCGACTTTTCAATTTTTATTCTCTCCAAGCTATCAATATTCTTTTTTTTTTTAAGAGGTTTGACAGAGGGAACTGTAACTGCCATGGTCCCACCGTCCCGAAATCGAAGAGAGAAGGAAGACAGGATAGGAGAAAGCCAGCCGTTCCGAGAACGAACATTATCCCATCAGGATAAAATCCGCCCCGGGCGGGAATCGAACCCGCGGCCTAGCGCTTACAAGGCAGACGCACTACCAACTAAGCTAACTAGGCTGACTGGGGGACCTTAAACAGCCTGAAATTTCCCTTGCTACAGAAATGGTTTCAGGCCCCCTTGATGAACCTAGGCCTGATGACCCCCTCCCCTCTGGAAGCCCCTGGATAGGTGCACTGTATATTTTTACCCATAAAAAAGGAGAATTTAGTCTGTACTTTGAAGATTCGGTCGTCAAAAGGGAACGGAAAGAAAGGAATCAAAACAATAATTTAATTCATTCAAATGTTAAATTCACACACATGCCTTTTTAAGAGGTTTGGTAGGTAAATAAATGCAGAGGTTACAATACTCTTAAGAAACTTTCAATTTGAGGAAGTTAGAAAATCGCACAAAGAAAATAGAAAATGCATTTGAGTGTGTTAAAAAGGTTGCGTGGGATAGGCCGGTTGCAAGAAAATGTGTTCTTGAATTTTAGAGTTCACTCAGTCTTTTGAGGACGAAATCAAGTAACTTATAGGAATATAGGTATATTAATTTGCCATTTGTCATCATTTGAATCATAAATGATCATGTTTACCATCGCTGAAATTGTTTAATTCATAAAAGTTACACTTTATTCACGTACCTAACCACGAAATCTAAGTGAAAAATATCAAGCAATCGCCCCATTTCCCATCGTTTATTATTTCTCTTTTATTTCCTTTTCTTCCTATGATATTCCCAATTTAAATTTACTTCAAATGCTCACTCAGATATCGATATAGGAAGGTAGCTAGATGTATAGGTTATCACCCCCCCCCCATCACATCATCATCAGTGAAAGGCCCTAGAAGAGCGCCCAATAGGTCGGCCCTAACCTGTGTGAAGTCAGTTAGGTTGGTCGTTCGTTCAATTTATTGGTCTTACCTCTGAACAGAACCTTGTTGAAGTTAGTGGTGACAATCCTCAGTTCATCATTCGATCTCTCCCCCAATTGTATCATAAGGGATATGCCCACAATACCCTGGGGCTTGTGTTGCGCCTCCGACATATTGTGGTAAAGTTCTGCGTTGTATCCGTACAGCTGAATCTGAAACCAAAGGCAATCGAAACGGGGATTTTAAAACAGGTATAGCTTTTATAGGAATTTAAGCTGATAAGAACAGATAATCCGAGACCAGATGGGATAAAGACCCGAAAAGAACAGTAGGAACAAACTGGATTCGAGTAGTATGGCAAAATCAACTTCAGAATTTCCTCATTCATACGATTCGAGCAAAAGAAGGAGGCCACATCTCTATGGATTGAAAAGGCTATTATTATAAGAACAGATAATATAGAACTGTAACAACAGAGTTCTTATCATCCTGAAATCGAAGAGAGTGGACACGTTAGGAGAAAGTCAGCCGTTTCGAGAACACTGAGAACAATGAGAACATACCTTCTCTTGAGGACAATAGGTTCGCACCGGGCAGAAATCGGACTCGCAACCTAGCGCTTACAAGCTAGGAGCGCCGTCTTCCAAGCTTTAGTTGCTTTAGGTTTGAGGCTTTGCAAAAGTTCAAGACTGTATTCAACACCTCTCTAACCAAATTGAAAGTTGTTCAGGAGGAACTTTTCAAATAAATTCCCTCTCTTCCCTCAGGATTTCTGGATTTTCTTTTTTCAATACTTCTGAAAAACATTTTCATTATATTTTTTTCCACCGTTTTAATTTTATTACTGTCTTTTATTCTTCCATATATTTTATTTTATGATAATGAGGTTACAGGAAAAAATAAAAGAGGTCTTATCCTCTCTTTTTATTATTTTACTTTTATTCTTCAGTTACGACTTTATTATAAAAGTTCTCGGTTTTTCCTGCTGTCGTATTTATCATTCTCAATTTGAACTCAGGGATGATAATTCAGTCAATGAGACTAGTCTTGGAATAGTCAGGGTCTGAAGGTCCTCTACCTTGAGCCTTCTACTTTGGTTGCTATATCACGTAGAGTACGTCGAAAATGTTCCTTCAATGGACAACAGTCACAACACGAGGAACCTAGCTTAATTAGGGCCGTGAAAAGCAGCACGTGATTGCCCAGATGGCCATCCGGATAGAACGTTAAGCAAAAGGACTCTACCTTTACCTTGATGGACCTTCGGCTGCAGCAGAATTTGGTGTCTGTCTCCATCGATGCAGGTCGCAAAAGTTCCACAACTCTCTATCTTAAGCATCTCCAGGTTCTTCCAGTGAGTTTTACAAGGTGGACCTCCCACCTCATTGCTGATCTTCCAGCAAAAGAACTCTACATAATTATTCCTTGAAAGTCAGCCTTAGCACGGGAGAAACACATTTCCAGTTTAAAAAGAACTCTGTCTTCCTGCCTTCTTCAAAGGGTTAAAAGTTGAGCTTTTGTGTGTTGACAGAGGAAAGATCCTCTCAGCTACCTTTCTGATGCGTCATCGCAGCAAATTCAACTAAATCCCTGAATTTTTCTGCTCCTGTAATCATTTTTTATCGTTGACAGATATTTGCGTTTTTTGCTCTCCTTCAAGCATCTTCTCTTTTCTGTGCGACAGGGTGTCAAATGACCTGGATTTCTTCTTTGGGAGTCAGCGTGCCAGCGGCGATAGCACGTTCAATGTACCAGTTCCCAATAGATGACTGAAGTTAGGTAACGTTGCACGTGGTTGGTACCCGGATGGGTGACCAGCTGGGCAACCGGGTATTGCTGGTTTTCCCCAGCCCACTCAGGCTAGGTGAAGTTAATGTGAGGAGGAAGGTAGCTTGTTGTTGGCGAATGAAGAGTAAAGGGGGGAACCGGGTATTGCTGGTTTTCCCCAGCCCACTCAGGCTAGGTGAAGTTAATGTGAGGAGGAAGGTAGCTTGTTGTTGGCGAATGGAGGGCAAAACCCCCGTCACTAAAAACCTTAGCAGTTATACAGAGACGTTCAAACCCTAACAGAAGGCCTGCTCATCTGTTGAGACACCCTGTTTCTAAATCCCTTGCAGATGTTCAACGATTATGAGCTGAAAGTATTTTGTCTTCAGATTTAGCGTTGCTAATGCAAGAAACATTGGAAAAAACGGAAAGTAAAGATGAGGAAAAGAAAGAAAGAGGATCACAAGGAAATAACAATAAATTGGAAAAATCTTCAACGTTAAATAAACATTAGTTAGAACACTTTAATAAATACAAATAAAAAAAAACATTCGTTAAACCTCGAATCTCGGCCTTTTGGTAAACATTAGGTACACGGAATTATAGTAAAACCACCTCAATTTAAATCATGCCTATACATAGATACTTGAGACACCCTGTTTCTAAATCCCTTGCAGATGTTCAACGATTATGAGCTGAAAGTATTTTGTCTTCAGATTTAGCGTTGCTAATGCTAATGCAAGAAACATTGGAAAAAACGGAAAGTAAAGATGAGGAAAAGAAAGAAAGAGGATCACAAGGAAATAACAATAAATTGGAAAAATCTTCAACGTTAAATAAACAATCGTTAAACCTCGAATCTCGACCTTTTAGTAAACATTAGGTACACGGAATTATAGTAAAACCACCTCAATTTAAATCATACCTATACATAGATAAGTAACTAATCTTGTGTTTATAACTTTAAAGTGACCTTGGTATTTTGCTGGAATCCAAGCCATCCTCTGAATATAACCTTCAGAGGCTGAATGTATACCTTGATTGACACAGCAGCTGCTGACCCCAGGAAGTCAACTGGTCCAAATGCCCATCACATTCGTCTAGGCAAGTATGTATATTTTTGTGTCTCGACCTTTTGGTAAACATTAGGTACACGGAATTATAGTAAAACCACCTCAATTTAAATCATACCTATACATAGATAAGTAACTAACTTTGTGTTTATAACTTTAAAGTGACCTTGGTATTTTGCTGGAATCCAAGCCACCCTCTGAATATAACCTTCAGAGGCTGAATGTATACCTTGATTGAGACAGCAGTTGCTGACCCCAGGAAGTCAACCGGTCCAAATGCCCATCACATTAGTCTAGGCAAGTATGTATATTTTTGCAAGTGCACAAAATTCCAATTTGTCCCATATTTTGTTCAATTTGACCTCATTTATACCCATTCCTTCTTTTGGAGGCGCCTTTTTTTCGAGGAAGTCATCCAGATCAATTTGACCTCATTTATACCCATTCCTTCTTTTGGAGGCGCCTTTTTTTCGAGGAAGTCATCCAGAAAAAAAAGAGCAAGCTTTTTCATCATCTTCTGGACTTCTCGACACAGAGAGACGGGAATGGAGGGAGTTTGAGAGAGAGAGGGGGGGGAGAGGGAAAGGAGATAGAGATGGAAAGAGTATCGCATGACCTTCTGTGAGTGACTTTACTTCAATTTGACCTCATTTATACCCATTCCTTCTTTTGGAGGCGCCTTTTTTTCGAGGAAGTCATCCAGAAAAAAAAGAGCAAGCTTTTTTATCATCCTCCTTTTTTAATGGACTTCTCGACACAGAGAGAAGGGAATAGAGAGAGTTGGAGATAGAGATGGGAAGAGTATCGGATGACCTTCTGTGAGTGACTTTACTAAAGTTTTCCCAAACAAAGATAGATGAGGGAGAGAACTGAACTGAACTGAACAAATTTAATATATTTTTAACAATAGGAAAACATGTGAGATAATCCCTAAGCTAATACAA
>NW_007383269.1:0-5895 GCF_000475195.1 Diaphorina citri | reverse complement strand
GGCGCTCGACTCAAGAATAAAATGGAAAGAATAGAAGAGCGAGAGAGAGGGAGAAGGATAGAAAGAGAGAGAATATCTAATGCATAACTTATGTTTATTTCAAACTTAATCTTCGAAGAGAAAAAGAGAGAGAGAGAGAGAGAGAGAGAGAGAGAGAGAGAGAGAGGGAAGACTTCATGTAAAAAAATGTTGTTATTGTTTTTCATGAGAGAAAGAAAGAGAGGGAATGAGGAAAAAACTGCTGAGAGTCAAAAACTACGAAGTCTATAGGGAAGTATATGAGAGGAAGAGAGACAGAGCGAGTAGTTTAGAATAAAGACTGGAGTGAGGGAGGGAGACAGAGAGAGTAATAGAACTTGTGACACTGTGAGAGAGAGAGAGAGTAGTAGTAATAGAGACGAGAGAGAGTGAGAGAGGAGACAAACACGGTATTAAGAGCGACGAAGAAAGAAAGAGAGAGAGAGAAGAGAGTGTGTGTGAATTAAACAAAGAAGGAAGATGAAAGTGATATGATCATTGAGCAGAGAGAGAAAAAGATAGCTGATAGAAGATAGAAGAGGTTTTCTTTTACTTGAAGTTTTCATTTAAAATTTCAAAAAATAATATGAGGCAGGCCCGTGTCCAAGATTTTATCGAGGGGGGGAGCGGGCAAGAATTTGAACAGTAGTTTAGGGGGGGGGGGGGTGTTGAGGGGGTGGTGGATGATTCACATCGGACACTCGTATTTTTTGTATACACATGTAAGTATTAGAACACTTACTCCCGGGTTCACAAAGTAAGTTTAAATCTTCTTAACTTTTGGATTAGGCAATCTTCAGCCAAACAGATTGCTTAATGCTTAATCTACGCGTTTACCTTAAACGAATTTTAACCTAACCCTGTGTGCCCGGCCATTATTGAAACAAACAAACCTGAGGGGGTCCCGCCTAACTACATGGGGGGGGGGGGGTGGATGATTCACATCAGACACTCGTAACAACACTTACTCCCGGGTTCACAAAGTAAGTTTAAATCTTTGTAACTTTTGGATTAGGCAATTTTCAGCCAAACAGATTGCTTAATCTACGCGTTTAACTTAAACGGATTTTAACCTAACCCTGTGTGCCCGGCCATTATTGAAACAAACAAACAAACCTGAGGGGGTCCGCCCTAACTACAGCCCTGGCCCGAGGAGTTAGGGATAAGGGTGTTGCACTGTTGCCAGATGAAGACACATGTTAGCTGTTAGCTCGAAAATTACGAAAAGCATCATAAAAAATGCTACAGTGACAACATGGCATTTTAAAACCGAAAAAAAAACTATAAACCATAACATAAAACCAGGAAGCACATTTCATCATCTTAGACAATTTTTCTTTCTTTCAAGTAATAAAATAATAATAAGTAAAACAAAAATTAGAAACACTTCCGTTAGATTCCCCCTCCTGCTTTCAAACACAAAACCTCTCCAATTATTTATTTAATAATTTAACGAGAAAAAGAAAAACTTTAGTCAGTTTTTTATTATTAAAGAAGAAAAAATCTCGAGAAAAACTTCTTGTAAAAGTTTCGAACAGTGAAAATTTGTTGCTCAAAAAATTAAAAATCTGGCTCCGTGATGGTGATAATAATTTATTTAGAAAGTTTCTCCTCTGCCCTAAGGTGTTAAGATGGGCGGCTTTACCTCTCGACACTCGAAAACACCCTGACGATTTTTGCATCATCAGATTCTAAAGGCCAAAGCCTTCTCGCTGTATCCTACTATGTCTGTCTGTTGCTTCTCAAGCTGTTGATAAGTTGGTATGAAGAGCAGCAGTTGTTGAATTTTGAATATCTTCAAAATGGTCCTTATGTTGAACAATTTCTCCAAATTTCATCGAAATCCGACTAACCGTTCGAGTGTAGGTAATCGTGGAAAAACAGTTAATTTGGGATCAATTAGAAGAAATCATTACCTATTTCTTGATGAAAATTTGTTGAAAACAATACTTTCATTACTAGTATAGCTCGCTATACTGTAGTAATATTATACTGTAGTAATAAAGTAAAAATATTATCTAGGTACTGGGTACCTAAAAATAATAATAGTTGAAAAGAAAAGTAGGTAACAGACTAACAGAAGACTTACGGACAAAATTGTCGAGTTAAAACTTAAAACTCACCTTGCTCGGTCAATGAAGAGAAAGGGAATGAAAAGGAGGGAGATTTAACCTGGTGAGGATTTTTCCCCTGTTTTAATCCCCCGAGTGTAGTATTTCCTGATTACCTGGGATACTAATTCTAGTTCTAATTAAATGCACAGGAACGTGGCTTAGCTTCTACGACAGGTGTGCACAAACTGCGGCCCAATATTTTCTTCTTTTTTATTAATTTGCTTTCTGATTTTTGTGTGTTGAATTAGCTAAAAAATATGTCAAAACTGACGGACTTCGAACACATTATTTTCGAAAAAAATCTAAAAAAAAGAATGAAAAAAATTTGCCTGCGGCGCCTGCCAGGATCAGATGCCGCCTACAAATGAATGCGGCCCGCGGCCAACCTTTTAAAGTCCAATGCGGCCTGCGGTCACTTTGAGTTTGTGCACCCCTATTCTACGACATTGAACTTAGAGGAAAAAGGAAAACAATGGAAAGCAATTTGACCAGACCACATCTACCCTAATATTGACGAAGGACGCTTGTCAGTAATGTCAATCAATCGATGTCGTTGTCACGAATCACGAATCATTCACTCGATATACTGCATAGCAAACTTTGCTAGATATGGCAAAATTTGGAAAATTTGGACTCAGTGGGCCAGAGATTCCATATTCAGAACTTGATCATTGGATTGGAAATCCCACAACTAGGTACTTACTTAATTAGAAAAATAGAAGTCCATTTTAAGAGGTAAAAAAAAAAAAAAAACTACAGAAAATTGACTTTCATTACGGTAAACCTCATCAGCAAGGGAGAATTTCTTATTGTTCTCATTTCTTGATAATTTATTTTCATTTCATCTAAATCACTACCTAGGTAGGTACCTATCTTACCTTAACAAATACCCTGCAGTTATAAAGTAGAAAAATTTTCATTTTTTTTTTTTTTTTCAAATACGTATTCCGCAAATGTAATAGAAAGTCGTGTGATGTTCACACCAGATTTTTTGATTTTACTTCCATGTAATGATTTAAAATCAAGACTAGAGCCCGTTCTCCCTCTATTCCCAATAGGTATAATGTTCAAGTCACTCATCCATTTATTGGCCTTTCTCGGCGTAGCTTAACACAGGTGACGCTAAAACCGGTCTTAAATTATCGACTGAACTATTATCTAAAACTTTCTCGCTTCGAGTGCAAAAGGAATCAGACAAATCAGAGAAGAAATGGGAAGATATTCCTGAAGAGATAGTTTCTAAGTATAATATCTAGAGGAGATATGTAGGTATACGAGTACCTATCCCTACCTCCTGATATAGTTAGGTAGGTACATCAATTTACAGTATAGTATAGAGTCATAGCTAGTAGATATTCTTAAGTCTAAATACCTCCTAATTCCACAGACATCTGAAGTGCATAACAAGACTCTTGACTTGGCGGAGAAATTTTGTTCCACTAAGAGGTATTTTTAGGGGATTTCATTACTTTTAGTTGGAATTTACCTGGTTATTTTTCATATTTTGATCAAAATACTTTATGTGCCCAGGTTATAAGGGTACATAACATAGTTTGTTACTAAATACTTTATTTCGGGATAGTAAATAAAATATAACGGTAAGTACCTAGGTACTTGTGTGTATACCTATCGTCTTTCGGGTAGGAAATAATAAAATTACCACATAATATTACAAAGGTATTTGTAGGTACTTGTATGTATATTTTCCCTAAAGAAGGGGGTTGAAAATTCCCTATCCCTTCCCTCCCAAAGTTCCTCTCAGTACAGAAAGCAACATTTCCGATGCCGATGGCTAAGAAGTTTATAGTACAAGCTAGGGAAAGCATTGAACAGTTTTAGGTGGAGAACATTTTCATTAAAATCCGGAGGAATTTTATCAGACGCGGCTCTACAGAGAGGGGGGGGGTAGAGGACTAATAAGAAAAAGGGATTCTCATCTGGGTACTCTCAGAAATTATTCGACACTGTGAATATTCTTATTATTCTTTAGACACAGAAAAAAAAACTCTCTTTAGATATTAGTAAAGATAATTCAAGCTATTTTATTTTCCACCATCTGGGATGTGTGATTTCTATCTTTATTATTATAATCCTGAGGAGGAGGTAGAGAGACAAAATAGATGTAATAAAACGATAATAATAATTATAAATATCGTTTTAATCATAATGTTATTTAGAAGAGAGAGAGAGAGAGAGAGAGAGAGAGAGAGAGAGAGAGAGAGACGGAACTGTGGAGGGAGGAATTGTGTTACATAAATTAAAAAAAAAAAATCTTTTTCCCTATTAAAGGACAGCTTATCAGGGCCTGATTAGAATGGCATATACATCCCCCACTAGTCACCACCTAGGTCTAATAAAACTCAAAGCACACGGTGGAAAAAAACAAAGGCAAAAGTTATCCCTAATCTGAATTTCAGCAAAACTTTTCAGCAAATTTTGAACAGAACCGTTTTTTTTTTTTCCTCTTCTCCTGGAAACGGTCCAAAATGATTTAATGAAAACGGACGAATTATACATTTTATATATTTTTTTTCTTTGAAAGGAACAGGAATTTCGTAGAGCAGAAGTAGGTACCGCACCATTGATTGTGGCAAATTTAAGACTAGGAAAACAATCATTAAACAAGTGAGTTAGGAGGGGGTATTGAAAATGTAATCCCCATCGACATGAAAATTAGTCGTAAGAAAAAGGGGTGTGGGGGGGGGGGGGGGGGGGGGGGGGGGGGGGGGTATTGAAAATGTAATCCCCATCGACATGAAAATTAGTCGTTCCCATTATTCATGGAAGAATAGAACTGAAATACTGAAACTGAATCCATGGTACAAGAATAACTCGGATATCCCATCCTTTTTCCTTCTCAAACTGTGAAATTCCCTCCTTAAACTTGGGTACTTATTTGGGTTTTTTGTTTTTTCGGATCTAGATTTCACAGTACGTAAGTACAACCTATTTAAGAAGTTGAACTTTCGGAGCTTTTTTTCTGCGATCTCTTCGTATCGCAGAGAAAATCTGTGTATCTGTATCTGTGTCCATTCAAGGTGGTCGAACAATTGGACTTTATCATGGATACGCTTTGCTCTGTTGAAAAAGCCCAGAACAGGGTAACAATACCAATGTTTACGTAGTAGAATAACCACAATGGATTGTGGTCAATCGACTTTAATTTATCTCTCTTTCTCTCTCTCTAAAGTATTCTCTTTTAAATACAAAATTTACCTATTACTGTTACTTAGATTTTATTAGATTCATATTTAGACACCAACCCCTAATATGGGTCTACACCCTAGGGAAAATCCCTAAGAAGTAAGAACCCTAAAAATTTACCTAAACAAAATATATCCCGTATGAATGCACCTTGTTGTAACAGTTAAGACTTGGGTTACCTCATTTTCCTAAGTACTTCAAATATTCCACACGATTAATAAAGAGCGCAGATAGCTTGCTTGTGGGGTTTTTTTCTACCACCACTTCAATTCCATGCACGTTCTTAAAACAGTGATTTCCAACCTGGGGCGAATTCATCCCTAAGATTTATTTATTTTATTATTTATTCAAGCAAGCAACCTCCGTGGCTGAGTATCACACTAGGCTTGCACGCAGGAGGCCCGGGTTCGACTCCCGGCGGGGCCGAGGTTTTTTCGGCTCTTCGGCTCTGTGCTTGGAGTTCGGGGTGCACTCAGCCTCGTGAGGACAATTGAGTAGTTACTTTAATCGAGTGGCGACCAGTGGCGACATTACCAGTGTAAAAAGATTATTGATTTTT
>NW_007383268.1:11428-13681 GCF_000475195.1 Diaphorina citri | reverse complement strand
AATCTTTTGATAACTTTATGCTCTACCTACATATTTTGTATTTAAAATTTCAAGTATTTTAAAATCTGGTCCATAGGCTATTTAAAATTTTAAATATATTATTTTACCATTACCTAGTAATTTTATATTTGGTAGTTTTTATTTCATATAAATAAGTATTGTGTAGGAATGAAAAATTTAATATGGTATTTTTTATTTAGATTCTTGTATTAGTTATAATTCAATGTAAGTACACTGAAACAAAAAATCATAAAGGGTGAAAATATTGCCTAGGGTAATCCTAACCATTCAACCCTGCCCATTTCTGACTGATTCATTCAAAAGGTGGCCCCAACACTTCAAGTTTTAAACACACAATTAACATGTCATAATCTCATAAAATGCATGTATATAAAGGGTCATTTTTGTCTTTGTCAGCATTTACAGTAAGGTGATTATGATTACGAAGTCAAACCCCACCTGTTTATGGTATTTTGTCACAGTCAATGTGAGGAGCCAGAGTAGAGTGGGGTTTTACTGAAGAGAACAACAGGATTTCCCAGCCTGACTTCGGGTAAACTTTGGACATGGCTAAACCATCTGGACACATGTTGATGTTTTTCTTTGCTCTGCAGTGTTAGCTCCTTCTGCAATGGAAATAAAATGCACCATGTTACATGTTAAGCACCAAAAAAGTTAAAAAAAAGTGTTAGGCATATATGTACTTACATAAATATGCACTTACATAAATGCTTGTCTTAAACTAAACTGTTCCCCACATACAACTGCAAATAATTTATAACTGGGACTCATATTCAAACCACAAACCTCCAGATCCAAAGTGCACCACACTTAACCACTACACTGAGGTTGGTTGATAAAAGTACTTGAAGTTTTGAAACATGTACTTACAAATACTGAAATGAGGGAATAATACATGAAAACATCAGCCAATGTAAATCGGTCGGCTACCAAGAAACTTTGTTTTGAAAACACCTGATTCAGCTCCTGAAAAAAGGGGGGTAAAAATAAATATATTGCTATTGAGTTTTGACAAGGGTATGAGAGTATGAGCTTTAAACAAAACTTTTACAAATGTCCATCTCAAATTACTACTAAATTTTCATGTCACTTCTGGGACTTTGATCCCAGCCCCCTAGAATACAAGTCCAACTTATTAGTTGAGCTACTTATTAGTTCTGAGTTTTCATTCATTAATCAGGTAATTATGTTAGGTACTTACATTTAAAACATGGGACGTAACTTGAGACACACTTGCATGCAGTATGTGAGAGTTGGTATATTCAATCCATTGCTTAATTAGGAATTCCTCTTCTTTACTGGACCACAATATATCACTCCTTTTAACATTTGCACTAGATATGGCTTGGAACAGTTTCCAAAGATAGAGGTTTTCTGTCTTCAAGGGTTTGATATCCTGGAAAGCAAAAGATTAACATTAGAGATAGTTTGTTTCCAGTATTAGTATCACAATATGTATTAGGTAATTATAAGAATTCTCCTATTGATTGATAATTGAAAGGAAATCACATGAACCCCCTTCCTTTTAATACATAAGAAGGACTGCTTTTCATAGAAGGGAGAGTAGGTACTACTATGACATCCTATTGGACAATCTCAAAAATCATACCAAGAAGAATGCAAGCCGTTTGATGGTTTTGTAGTGACTTACATTGGAGTTGGTGATGGTACTGTATTGCTGATTTGATATGTTAAAATATTTGGTCACATTTTGCTCAATAAAATTCAAAGCCATTGTGTTTGATGTTCTCTTGTTTTCTCGAAAATAGGGACTACAAAAGGTATGAAATCTTGTGGAGATACCTACAGAAAATAAAAGAAAACTAACTAAAGTTCACAGATCAAGCACTATTTGGCAAAGAATTCTTGTTCCTTTGGCAAAATTAAGCAAAATCTGAACTCAAAATAAATACGCGTATTTTATTTTGTGGCAACGTTGGAAAAAAGTGAAAATTTTTCCATTTCGTCCATTTTTTGTATTTTATTATTCACTTCCCCTCCTTTTCTTTTGGATATTTTTGGATTTGAGTGAAAAATTTTTCACCTCTGTTGGAAGAGAAAAAAACTTGTATCATTTTGTCGCCATCTTTTTTTTCCAACAAATCCACTTTTTTTTCATTATTAGCATTTGAACGGGACTGTCTAATTTACCGACCTGAGGAAATCACTCCTCCTGGGCTTACGGTGAAGAAATTTTTACCGGCCAAAACGGTTTTGGATAGCTCTTGGAAA
>NW_007383268.1:0-10811 GCF_000475195.1 Diaphorina citri | reverse complement strand
AGGATGATTTTTGTTACACAAAACATGCATCCTTTCACATCAAAATTGATAAAAACATCTTAAACTCTAATTATGTTCACTGGTATCCACTATGTTTTTTTATCCGTAGACAACGTGGATTACCCGTGTATCACAGTAGTCCACTCTGTTGTTACGTAAAAAAAACACTGTAACGCACTTGAAAAAACATCTCTTACTATTTATATTTAAATGTTAAATTATCAATTCGAAACACTTCTCTTATTTTTTTTGGCAAAAAACAGCAAAACTGAAATTTAACAATGCGATCTTATTTTTGTAATTTTTTTCTGACGAAGCAGAGACGGCTGAACCAGTGCTTCGGGGCATAAATAAGATGGCGGATGCAGAGATGAACAAGTTGAAACGAAACTTGGTGTTGTTTGAACGCTAATGCCTTGGACACGTGTAAAGTGTCCATAGGTGCTACACTGACCATAGGTGCTACACTCACCCTACTTTCTTTTTTTCTTTGCAGGATGTAAGCCCAACTTGTTTGCAAATCATCCTGGACAACATGTTAGAAGATCAGAATATAGACTGGGAGCAATGTGACACACTACAACTCCTGCGCACAGCAAGTCTACTACAATTTGACCAGGTCCAGGATAAATGTTTGACTTTTATTCTTGACACTTGGCTCACCATTGACACTTGCTTGAGATCTATGATCTCAGCAGATGAACTAGGCATCAAAACTTTGCATATCCAAGCAAGCACACTGGCCCAATGGGAATTTAATAAAGTCATTCAGACAGCAAGCTTCAAGAATCTTTCATTTGAACATTTACACAGTTACTTGAACATGCCTGGACTCAATATTACAAATGAATTCAAAATGTTTGAAGCAATTCACTTGTGGATAGATCATGAGTTTGATGCCAGATGTTCTCACATCAATGTTCTCCTGGAATGCATTCACTACTCTCAGTTACCTCTGCTAGAAATCAATGATATGCTATTCTACTCATGTGTCCATGAATCTGAATATGCCAAGTCTCTGCTCAATTGTATCAAAAATATCAAGATTGATAAGGCCTATGTGTGTAGTGATGAAAAACTGTTCATTACAGCAAGGCAACTTATTGAGAAATCTGAGAGGATATTACCTATAAAATGCTTCATATTTGCTTGCATATTGAAGAACAAAGATATCATGTGTGCTAACATGAAGTTGGGTTTTCAGCCTGTGATTCTATACCATGATACAAGGGAAGATACTCTTAAGATATCACTTACTCTTGAGAAAATGTGTGAAATTCCAGACTCTGTGGTTGGGCATCAAGTCATTCCTATAGGTATGTAATAGTAGTTTTTATCTGGATTTATGGTGTCTACTTCAATATGATACTACTTCAATATGATTGTTTCTATGCAGTAGAGAGAGAAAGAGAGACATAAGGAGCAGGAGGGGGAGAGAAACATAGATTAACTCATTTCTTCACAAAATTTCTATTCCTTCAGCCATACATTTAATTTTCACCTTCCATTTCACAGGTCAGAACATTTGGATCATAGGCGGTGAATATCAAATGGGGAAGGGAGATTGGAACATGAGTGTGTGGAAATTCAACACCTGGTCTAACAAATGGGAGCATGAGACTTGTCTGCCCACCCCTAGACGACACCATAGTGTTGTGTGCTTGGATAATGAAATATTTGTGATAGGGGGTGTTGGAAGGTGAGTTATTATTACTTACTTATTTTTCCTTTTCAGTCTCAGGACATGTTGATTAAACATTATGATGGTTTAATGGACATGCTACCATTTCAGATACCGTGTGATGCTTGAAACCGTTGACCGGTACAACATTCAGTCCAAACTATGGGAGAAGTGTTCCAACCTACCCTCTTCCGGCTATCTCATAGCTTGCTGTGCACATCAGGGGAGTGTCTATGTGTTTGATGGGAACCGTGTGCTCTACATGAAACCACCCCTGTATACGTGGAAAATAGTGGGAACTCTGAGTGTGAGTTTGAACGTAGATGTGGCCCTGTCCTACAAGCAGAATATCTACTTTACAGGTGAGAATAATATGATGAAATACAGAAAGGGGGATACATTCCTTATTTATTGTTTAGAACTTGAACTCGCAACAGAGTTGTCAGTGTAATTTGCTTGTTAAAATATCATTTTTTTCTAAATGGAACTACTTGAAGTTTTGCTGAAATTTATCACTGAGATTTGGCCACAGTAGTAAGCACAGCAGTGTTTTGAGATATGTTTGTTTGTATGTATGTAGGTAGGCAATGAAAACTATGAAAATTCTTTCTGACACAAATCTCACTGTCTCCCCATAGAATCCTGCAAGTCCAGCCTATACAAGCTGAACGTATTCGAAGAAGACCTCCCTCTAGAAGAGCTCGGCAATTTCCAAGTGCAAAGTCTAACCAAGACCTGCCTCATCAACAATACAATCTACCATTGGAGTGAAGACGATGATATTATATCTCTCGAGACCTACGACATAGAGAGGCGAGAGTTCACGCTACGCTGGTCTAAACATCGCGATGAATTTGACGAGAAAATTCACCTGAATCGAACGTCGGGCTGTTTTACCATGCTGCACTATGATTGAGACTTGGCACGTACGCAGCACGACCGTCCTTTCCTTTAGTACTTAACATTCCTCTGAGTAATGTGTCTCAAACACAACTCATACCGCACCAAGTCAGGGATCTACGAATGGAGATTGAAGGTATATTTATGGTTGTCGAGATGTTGGGAACACAGATTAGGTGTATTTTTCCTTCGGAACGTAAGTTTTTCAGTGTTCCTTTGACCTTCGATGGTCTGGAATGAACCATCTTGGATTTCCAATAGTTCAGTACAGGCGCTATCGCGCCTCCGGAAATGAGTCTCAGAAGAGGGGAGATCGTCTCAGTTTCCTTTTAAAAACTACTCTCTTTTGGTGCTGAGACAGTCTTCCATCTACACGGACGTGAATCAACAGTGACGATGCAGTCTTGTACCACCTCTTGCTCAATCCAGATATCCAGTAGGTAATGAACTCCGCTCACTCCAGTAGGTAATAGAAATAATCCTAGTCACTTCTTTAGTTCTTAGATTACACAATGGTGATGAAAGAGCACTTGGGTAGGTTTTTTTACGTAGTCCTAGACTAGAAAATTTTATTGTAGGTAGTTGAATTTCCAATTTATAAGTATTATAGGTAGGTACTTAGTCATCAATTTTCCCTTCGTTGTTTAGATTTCGAATTTTAAAGTCAATATTTCTCTCTTTCTCTTTAACTTCCTTTCAATTTCCTGTTACCTTCTTTAAAAGTTCATTTTCCTTTATAACTTCGATCTACTTTCAAACTGTTGAAATATAGGGACTACATGTCCTTTCAACAGTCAAAGCACTAATATCTACTTAATTCCAATCTTTTGATAACTTTATGCTCTACCTACATAGGTATTTTGTATTTAAAATTTCAAGTATTTTAAAATCTGGTCCATAGGCTATTTAAAATTTTAAATATATTATTTTACCATTACCTAGTAATTTTATATTTGGTAGTTTTTATTTCATATAAATAAGTCTTGTGTAGGAATGAAAAATTTAATATGGTATTTATTTAGATTCTTGTATTAGTTATAATTCAATGTAAGTACACTGAAACACAAAATCATAAAGGGTGAAAATATTGCCTAAGGTAATCCTAACCATTCAACCCTGCCCATTTCTGACTGATTCATTCAAATGGTGGCCCCAACACTTCAAGTTTTAAACACAGAATTAACATGTCATAATCTCATAAAATGCATGTATATAAAGGGTCATTTTTTGTCTTGTCCCAGCATTTACAGTAAGGTGATTATGATTACAAAGTCAAACCCCACCTGTATATGGTATTTTGTCACAGTCAATGTGAGGAGCCAGAGTAGAGTGGGGTTTTACTGAAGAGAACAACAGGATTTCCCAGCCTGACTTCGGGTAAACTTTGGACATGGTTAAACCATCTGGACACATGTTGATGTTTTTCTTTGCTCTGCAGTGTTAGCTCCTTCTGCAATGGAAATAAAATGCACCATGTTACATGTTAAGCACCAAAAAAGTTAAAAAAAAAAAGTGTTAGGCATATGTACTTACATAAATGCTTGTCACAAACTAAACTGTTCCCCACATACAACTGCATAAAATTTATAACTGGGACCCATACTCAAACCACAAACCTCTAAAGTGCACCACACTTAACCACTACACTGAGGTTGGTTGATAAAAGTACTTGAAGTTTTGAAACATGTACTTACAAATACTGAAATGAGGGAATAATACATGAAAACATCAGCCAATGTAAACCGGTCGGCTACCAAGAAACTTTGTTTTGAAAACACCTGATTCAGCTCCTGAAAAAAGGGGGGTAAAAATAAATATATTGCTATTGAGTTTGTGACGAGGGTATGAGAGTATGAGCTTTAAACAAAACTTTTACAAATGTCCATCTCAAATTACTACTAAATTTTCATGTCACTTCTGGGACTTTGATCCCAGCCCCCTAGAATACAAGTCCAACTTATTAGTTGAGCTACTTATTAGTTCTGAGTTTTCATTCATTAATCAGGTAATTATGTTAGGTACTTACATTTAAAACATGGGACGTAACTTGAGACACACTTGCATGCAGTATGTGAGAGTTGGTATATTCAATCCATTGCTTAATTAGGAATTCCTCTTCTTTACTGGACCACAATATATCACTCCTTTTAACATTTGCACTAGATATGGCTTGGAACAGTTTCCAAAGATAGAGGTTTTCTGTCTTCAAGGGTTTGATATCCTGGAAAGCAAAAGATTAACATTAGAGATAGTTTGTTTCCAGTATTAGTATCACAATATGTATTAGGTAATTATAAGAATTCTCCTATTGATTGATAATTGAAAGGAAATCACATGAACCCCCTTCCTTTTAATACAAAAGAAGGACTGCTTTTCACAGAAGGGAGAGAAGGTACTACTATGACACCCTATTGGACGATCCCAAAAATCATACCAAGAAGAATGCAAGCTGTTTGATGGTTTTGTAGTGACTTACATTGGAGTTGGTGATGGTACTGTATTGCTGATTTGATATGTTAAAATATTTGGTCACATTTTGCTCAATAAAATTCAAAGCCATTGTGTTTGATGTTCTCTTGTTTTCTCGAAAATAGGGACTACTAAGGATATGAAGTCTCGTGGAGATACCTACAGAAAATAAAAGAAAACTAACTAAAGTTCACAGATCAAGCACTATTTGTATTTGGCAAAGAATCCAATTCCAATCTGAACCCAAACCACTGGATCCTGATTATCCAGAATCCGATGCGAAATTTGAAAATTGCTACATTGGAGTTGGTGATGGTACTGTATTGCTGATTTGATATGTTAAAATATTTGGTCACATTTTGCTCAATAAAATTCAAAGCCATTCTGTTTGATGTTCTCTTGTTTTCTCGAAAATAGGGACTACGGACTACTAAGGATATGAAGTCTCGTGGAGGTACCTACAGAAAATAAAAGAAAACTAACTAAAGTTCACAGAATTCACAGATCAAGCACTATTTGGCAAATAATTCTTGTTCCTTGTTCCTTTGGCAAAATTAAGCAAAATAAATCTGAACTCAAACCACTGGATCCTGATTATCCAGAATCGATAAAAAAAGTGACCACAGTGGAATATTTTGGATTAGGAAAAATTTCCATTTCACATAAATAAAATACCCCTAATCTGAACTCAAACCACTGGATCCTGATTATCCAGATCCAGAATCCGACAGGAAATTTGAAAATTGCCGCCACCACCTGATTGTTTTTCAAATAGGATCTGTTCACACGATCCTTGCAGTACACGGAGGTCGAGGAACTCTGGAGTCTGGATGTTGCGTTGCCTGATAAAAGTGGAGCCTGATTTTAGAAAAAATGTTCGTTATGATCACGTGGTGTGATTGAGTGATAACGATTTCAAAATTCAAATTGCAAATTGACGTTGACGATAGCTTTTGGTAAAATGGTAAGTAAATCGAAATAAATCAAATTCTGTAATCTAATCTTTTAACTGTGATAACTAAAGTAGTTTACTGTTGTCTACCTGTTTGCAGAAAAAAAAATTGTTTTTCATTCCACCTACGGTATTTCTGGAAGTAGAGTGATAACGATTTCAAAATTCAAATTGCAAATTGACGTTGACGATAGCTTTTGGTAAAATGGTAAGTAAATCGAAATAAATCAAATTTAATTTAAAGAATTCTGTAATCTAATCTTTTAATCTGTGATAGCTAAAGTAGTTTACTGTTGTCTACCGTTTGCAGAAAAAAAAAAAATTGTTTTTCATGTCATTCCACCTACGGTACCTATTTCTGGAACTTTCTCTTTAACTTCCTTTCAATTTCCTGTTACCTTCTTTAAAAGTTCATTTTCCTTTATAACTTCGATCTACTTTCAAACTGTTGAAATATAGGGACTACATGTCCTTTCAACAGTCAAAGCACTAATATCTACTTAATTCCAATCTTTTGATAACTTTATGCTCTACCTACATAGGTATTTTGTATTTAAAATTTCAAGTATTTTAAAATCTGGTCCATAGGCTATTTAAAATTTTAAATATATTATTTTACCATTACCTAGTAATTTTATATTTGGTAGTTTTTATTTCATATAAATAAGTCTTGTGTAGGAATGAAAAATTTAATATGGTATTTATTTAGATTCTTGTATTAGTTATAATTCAATGTAAGTACACTGAAACACAAAATCATAAAGGGTAAAAATATTGCCTAGGGTAATCCTAACCATTCAACCCTGCCCATTTCTGACTGATTCATTCAAATGGTGGCCCCAACACTTCAAGTTTTAAACACAGAATTAACATGTCATAATCTCATAAAATGCATGTATATAAAGGGTCATTTTTTGTCTTGTCCCAGCATTTACAGTAAGGTGATTATGATTACATATGGTATTTATTTAGATTCTTGTATTAGTTATAATTCAATGTAAGTACACTGAAACACAAAATCATAAAGGGTGAAAATATTGCCTAGGGTAATCCTAACCATTCAACTCTGCCCATTTCTGACTGATTCATTCAAATGGTGGCCCCAACACGTCAAGTTTTAAACACACAATTAACATGTCATAATCTCATGAAAATGCATGTATATAAAGGGTCATTTTTTGTCTTGTCCCAGCATTTACAGTAAGTGATTATGATTACAAAGTCAAATCCCACCTGTTTATGGTATTTTGTCACAGTCAATGTGAGGAGCCAGAGTAGAGTGGGGTTTTACTGAAGAGAACAACAGGATTTCCCAGCCTGACTTCGGGTAAACTTTGGACATGGTTAAACCATCTGGACACATGTTGATGTTTTTCTTTGCTCTGCAGTGTTAGCTCCCTCTGCAATGGAAATAAAATGCACCATGTTACATGTTAAGCACCAAAAAAGTTAAAAAAAAAAAAGTTAGGCATATGTACTTACATAAATGCTTGTCACAAACTAAACTGTTCCCCACATACAACTGCATAAAATTTATAACCGGGAATCATACTCAAACCACAAACCTCCCAGCCTGACTTCGGGTAAACTTTGGACATGGCTAAACCATCTGGACACATGTTGATGTTTTTCTTTGCTCTGCAGTGTTAGCTCCTTCTGCAATGGAAATAAAATGCACCATGTTACATGTTAAGCACCAAAAAAGTTTTTAAAAAAAAAGTGTTAGGCATATGTAAGTACTTACGTAAATGCTTGTCACAAACTAAACTGTTCCCCACATACAACTGCATAAAATTTATAACTGGGACTCATATTCAAACCACAGACCTCCAGATCCAAAGTGCACCACACTTAACCACTACACTGAGGTTGGTTGATAAAAGTACTTGAAGTTTTGAAACATGTACTTACAAATACTGAAATGAGGGAATAATACATGAAAACATCAGCCAATGTAAACCGGTCGGCTACCAAGAAACTTTGTTTTGAAAACACCTGATTCAGCTCCTGAAAAAAGGGGGTAAAAATAAATATATTGGTATTGAGTTTGTGACGAGGGTATGAGAGTATGAGCTTTAAACAAAACTTTTACAAATGTCCATCTCAAATTATTACTAAATTTTCATGTCACTACTGGGACTTTGATCCAAGCCCCCTAGATTACAAGTCCAACATTTTTGCCTTTGAGCTACTTATTAGTTCTGAGTTTTCATTCATTAATCAGGTAATTATGTCAGGTACTTACATTTAAAACATGGGACGTAACTTGAGACACACTTGCATGCAGTATGTGAGAGTTGGTATATTCAATCCATTGCTTAATTAGGAATTCCTCTTCTTTACTGGACCACAATATATCACTCCTTTTAACATTTGCACTATTTTCTTTGCTCTGCAGTGTTAGCTCCTTCTGCAATGGAAATAAAATGCACCATGTTACATGTTAAGCACCAAAAAAGTTAAAAAAAAGTGTTAGGCATATATGTACTTACATAAATATGCACTTACATAAATGCTTGTCTTAAACTAAACTGTTCCCCACATACAACTGCAAATAATTTATAACTGGGACTCATATTCAAACCACAAACCTCCAGATCCAAAGTGCACCACACTTAACCACTACACTGAGGTTGGTTGATAAAAGTACTTGAAGTTTTGAAACATGTACTTACAAATACTGAAATGAGGGAATAATACATGAAAACATCAGCCAATGTAAATCGGTCGGCTACTAAGAAACTTTGTTTTGAAAACACCTGATTCAGCTCCTGAAAAAAGGGGGGTAAAAATAAATATATTGCTATTGAGTTTTGACAAGGGTATGAGAGTATGAGCTTTAAACAAAACTTTTACAAATGTCCATCTCAAATTACTACTAAATTTTCATGTCACTACTGGGACTTTGATCCCAGCCCCCTAGATTAGAGATGGATACAAGTGAATACTTTACTCATTAAACTATGGATTGTCACAATATCCGTACGATCCGGATCGCAAGAAGAAATACTCGATTACTGAAAAAAAGTAATCATGAGTAAATAGGTATCTTTATTCTTTAGATAGAATCCTATGAGTAATGTATTCGACTATTGAGTTGAGTACAAGAACAAGAAGAGAAAAGAAAGGTGTCTGTATCTACCTACGCGATGATATTATGATGAGTACTTACAAGTAAAAAGTATTCGAATACTTTTGTACTCACTAACCGGATAGACGCTCGATCTGTATCCGCGGATGCGGATCGTGAATGTATTCAGTATTACCCATCTCTACCCTAGATTACAAGTCCAACATCCTGCCTTTGAGCTACTTATTAGTTCTGAGTTTTCATTCATTAATCAGATAATTATGTTAGGTACTTACATTTAAAACATGGGACGTAACTTGAGACACACTTGCATGCAGTATGTGAGAGTTGGTATATTCAATCCACTGTTTAATTAGGAATTCCTCTTCTTTACTGGACCACAATATATCACTCCTTTTAACATTTGCATTGGATATGGCTTGGAACAGTTTCCAAAGATAGAGGTTTTCTGTCTTCAAGGGTTTGATATCCTGGAAAGCAAAAGATTAACATTAGAGCGAGTTTGTTTCCAGTATTAGTATCACAATATGTATTAGGTAATTATAAGAATTCTCCTATTGATTGATAATTGAAAGGAAATCACATGAACCCCCTTCCTTTTAATACATAAGAAGGACTGCTTTTCATTGTTCGTTATGATCACGTGGTGTGATTGTGTGATAACGATTTCAAAATTCAAATTGCAAATTGACGTTGACGATAGCTTTTGGTAAAATGGTAAGTAAATCGAAATAAATCAAATTCTGTAATCTAATCTTTTAACTGTGATAACTAAAGTAGTTTACTGTTGTCTACCTGTTTGCAGAAAAAAAAATTGTTTTTCATTCCACCTACGGTATTTCTGGAAGTAGGTATTTCTTTTGTTCCTAGTCCCCATAATTATGAATATGAGTCATGTCAGTTCTCAGATGGCTGTTCAAGTAAAAGTAAGTTAGGTAGGTACAAAAGATTATGGTAGGTAAAAAAATAGTTACAGTCAGGGCCGTATTGAGGGGGGAGGGGGGCAGGGGGCCCGCCCCCCATCGAGCTTCATCTTTCTTTTTTACTGCAGGCCAGACTCTGAAAATTTGGAGCACCCTGGTGGATTACTGGAATATTGGCTAGGTGGCGAGAATAATAATAGTGAGGTCATTTTTGGACCCAGGATATAGGTAGTTATCTGACGTGGAAGGAGGAACAACAGGGATTAGAGATTTTCTGTGAGAACCAGTCGACAAGTTTCTAATGAATGAAATGGATAATGGTCATAATGGATCACTGGTGAAGGCGACCCTCGTAATTTATTTATAGTGTCCAGATGTGTGACTATATTGGCATTTCCCGTGTTTGCTGTCTTTCGCTGACCCCACTCAGGTTGGGTGAGGTTGTTGTGAGGAGGCGGGTAGCTTGTCGCCGAAAAAGGAGGGTTCTCGATTTCTCAAGGGAGAAAAAAAAAACACCCAACTATAAACATAAAACATCAGGTTGGTGGTAAGTTAGGTACCTACCTAACTGTCTGAAAGTAGACACTTTGATACTATACGTCATCCTACTACCTTCTACCTGATGAAAATGAGTAGGTATTCTAATTCTAAAGATCAAGTCCAACGTTGGACAAGGGGAATAGGTATTTCAGATAATTTCACAGTTCAGACCCACATTTGTTTTTTCAGCTTAGCGGCATTCAGATAAAACATTCAGAAATTCAGATTTCAGAATTTCAGTATCGCGAGGACCGC
>NW_007383267.1:365-5864 GCF_000475195.1 Diaphorina citri | reverse complement strand
TTATTATTATTATTATTATTATTAAAAAAACAAAACGAAACAAAATAACCTACTAATACAAAGTAACCCTGATGCAAAATGTTGCAAAATGATTTCCATTGTTGATCAATTTGCAATAGAAATCGAAAATTGTTGAACTGTTTTCTTCAAAATTCCATTTTTGTCTTAAGATCCCTCTGATACAGTAAAATAAACGAATAAAGAAACCAAATAAATGCAAGAAGAACGAGGAGAAGCAAAAGAAACAGATTAAGAAGGATGAGGGAGAAGAAGAAGAAAAAGAAAGAAGGAGAAGAAAATGAAGAAGAGCAAGGAAGAAGAAGGAGAAGAACAAGAACAAGTAAAAAAAAATAAGACTTTTCTTTGTTTAAGAAAAAAAGTAAGTAAGAAAAAAGAAACATTTTTTTTTTTTTATTTCCTACGTGTTTAGAGAACATTTCCATTCTACTTCTCCTCCTCCTCCTCCTCCTCCTCCTCCTATTTCTCTCCCTCTTCTTTCTCCTCCTCCTCCTCTTCCTTCTTCTCCTCCTCCTCTGTTTTCTTCTTCTCCTATTTCTCTCGCAATAAATTCATTAGAACAAAACAGAAGTCAAAATAAAAACAAGAAATCACAATTAAAAAAAAAAATTCGATTGACCCGGATTAGCTCTACCGGTAGCAAATTATACAGGGTGTATCATTAGCGAGTTTTCTGTAGATTTGACAGAGGGAACTGTAAAGCTAAGGTATTGTCGTCCCGAAAGCAAAGAGAGAAGGACGGGACAGAAGAAAGCCATCCAGATATCAAACTCGAGCAACGTTGCTGCACCACCCAAACCTTAGAGGTCTCTCGTTACGAGGTGAAATTCTCAGAGAACTCCATGATTCGGCTGGAATTGAACCCAAGACTGCGTGTTCATCAACTATCTTGACGACACCACAGAGATGGGGCGAAATAGTGCCACCCTGTTGAACGCTCCTATCCTAGAATACAGTAGATTTTGGCCGCCTGCCAAAGGGTTTTTGCTCGAAAGAGTATGCTAACATGGCGGAAGTGCTGTGAACAGATTTGGAGTTGATGCAATTTTCGGGTTCTCCAAAAACCAAAATGTGTGTCACCATTATGTCACAATACAATTTAAAAAAAAAAAAATTCGATTGACCCGGATTAGCTTTACCGGTAGCAAATTATACAGGGTGTACCTATCATTAGCGAGTTTTCTGTAGATTTGAAAGAGGGAACTGTAAAGCTAAGGTATTGTCGTCCCGAAAGCAAAGAGAGAAGGACGGGATAGAAGAAAGTCATCCAGACATCAAACTCGAGCAACGTTGCTGCACCACCCAAACCTTAGAGGTCTCTCGTTACGAGGTCAAATTCTCAGAGAATTCCATGATTCGGCTGGAATCGAACCCAAGACTGCGTGTTCATCAACTATCTTGACGACACCACAGAGATGGGGCAAAATAGTGTCACCCTGTTGAACGCTCCTATCCTAGAATACAGTAGATTTTGGCCGCCTGCCAAAGGGTTTTTGCTCGAAAGAGTATACTAACATGGCGGAAGTGCTGTGAACAGATTTGGAGTTGATGCAATTTTCGGGTTCTCCAAAAACCAAAATGTGTTTCACCATTATGTCACAATCTTTCGGAAAGTCATTTTTTTTGTCTTCTTCTCCTTCTTCTTCTTCCTCTGTTCCTCCTCCTCCTCCTAAAGGGACTTTTCAGTCCTATTAGGGCGGGATAACCAAGTTCTATTTATCTATTCTATTCTATCTTTTTTTTCTTTCTTTTTAGAGCGAGCTTAGAGCCTTCACACATTGACTAAAGTTGTTTCCACGTGACCGAACTTTGCCCGCCATTTTTCGCTGACGACAGCAACTTTTGCTGACTCTCGTTTCGTTTGTGTGACTTTTTTTCAATGGAGATAAAAAAAGGTTAAAAAATGTTTTCACACCTTGTCCCCTCCCCTCCTCCCCTGAAAAGGTTTGAATGGAGGGGGGATATCTGTTGATGTGAGGCTGTTAGCAGTCAGAAGCTCGTAATGGAGGGGGATTCGGGAAAGAAGAGGAAGAGGGGAAGAGGAGAAGTGTAATCTGAAAGAGGGGAAGAGAGAGGGGAGAGGAAAGAAGGGAAGAAGAAGAGAAGAGAGAGGGAGGGTTTAACGAAAAGGTGAACGGATGGAAGAAAAGAAGGGAAGAAAGCAATCTGTCCAAAAGCGGTCAAAATACCACCAACCGCAGCAACTACATATCTCAAACAAACGTTTCGTGTTGCATTCTTGTCACATTTGACAGCTGCATGCCAAATTTCAAGTTTCTAGCTCATACCGTTCCCGAGATATTGTTAAATTACAGCGAAAACCGCCAAAAAACGGTAAAATGCCGCCAACCGTTGCACCGGTCTTGACCAAAAGTTTCGTGTCGCATCCTTTTCACATTTGACAGCTGCATGCCAAATTTCAAGTCTCTAGCTCTTACCGTTCTCGAGATATTTTGTTTACAGGGGCATCAAAAGCCAGGTATGGTATGAAAATCAATATGGGACAGGAAACACAGGTGAGAGAGAGAGAGAGAGAGAGACAGAGGGGTTAGAGGGAGGTAGAAGAAGAGGGGAAAAAAGTAGAAAGAAGGGGACAGAGAGGGGAGGAAAGAGGAGGAGAGGGGAAGAAGGAGAAGGAAATAGAGGTGGGAAGGGAAAGAGAAAGAGAGAGAGAGAAGAACAGAGGTGAAAGAAAGGAAAAGAAAGGGGGAGAAAAAACGAGAAAAGGAGGAAGGGAGGGGAAGAGGAGGAGAGGGGAAGAATGAGATGTGTTTTGGCACTAAAAACTGACCATCGAAAATTTGACCCGATTACATTACTTTCTTTCCTATAGGATAAGGAAAGTAAAAAGAAGAAGAGAACTAGAAAAGGGAGAGGAGAAATAGTAATAAGAGAAGAGGAGAAAAAGGGGGGGGAGAGAAAAATTATCAACAAACTACAACAAACTTTGTAGGGGAGGAAAAGAAGGGAGTATATAAGTTACTTGTGGTACTTTTCTTCTCTTCCTCTCTCCTTTTCTTGCTATATTTTCTTCAGCTCTTTATTTTGTCCTTTCCTTCTTCTTCTTCCTTATCTCCTCCTTTTCCCTTATTATTCACCTCATGGTTCTCCCATTCTTCCTATTCTTTTTTCTTCTTCTTCTTCTTCTCCTTCTTCTTCTTCTTCTTCTCTAATTCCAAACTTTTTTCTCTGCAGAAAAAAAAGTTTTGCCTACCTACCCACCTCCTCTCTCTCTCTCCCTCTCTCTCTTTTTCTCTCTCTCCCTCTCTCTCTCTTTCTCCCTCTCTCTTTCTCTCTCTCTCTTTCTCTCTCTCTCTTTCTCTCTCTCTCTCTTTCTCTCTCTTCTCCCTCTCTCTCAAAATCCCTTGAGAGTTTAGTTCTTAATTATCAACTTTTCATTTCCAATTAAGGGAGAGGGGAGGAGGAGAAAGAGAATGGAGGGAGGGATGTTAACACTTTGGTCCTGGAAGAACAGAGGTGAAAGAAAGGAAAAGAAAGGGGGAGAAAAAACGAGAAAAGGAGGAAGGGAGGGGAAGAGGAGGAGAGGGGAAGAAGGAGAAGGGAGGAGAAACGTGAACTAAAGAGAGCGAGAAGGAGAAGAAAAGGGAGGTAAAGAAGGGGAAACAGGTGGAAGAAAAAAGATGTAAGGGGGAGAAGAGAAAGAGAGAGAGGGAAAGGGGAGATGAGAAAGAGAGAGGGAAAACACAGGTGAAACGAAAGAGAGAGAGGGAAAACACAGGTGAATGGAAGAAGAGAGAGAGGGAAAGGGGAGATGAGAAAGAGAGAGGGAAAACACAGGTGAAACGAAAGAGAGAGAGAGAAAACACAGGTGAAAGGAAAGAGAGAGAGGGGGGAAAACACTGATGAAAGGAAAGAAAAAGAGAGGGAAAGAAAGGGAAGGAGTATAAAAGCCAAAAAAAAAAGAAGGGAAGAGAGGGAGAAGAAGAAAGAGAGAGGGAAAACACAGGTAAAACGAAAGAGAGAGAGGGAAAAGAGAAAAGAGAGAGAGGGGGGGAAACACTGATGAAAGGAAAGAGAAAGAGAGGGAAAAGGAGTATAAAAGCCAAAAAAAAGGAGGGAAGAGAGGAGGGAGAAGAAAGAGAGAGGGAAAACACAGGTGAAAGGAAAGAGAAAGAGAGGGAAAGAAAGGGAAGGAGTATAAAAGCCAAAAAAAAAGGAAGAGAGGGAGAAGAAAGAGAGAGGGAAAACACAGGTGAAAGGAAAGAGAAAGAGAGGGAAAGAAAGGGAAGGAGTATAAAAGCCAAAAAAAAGGAGGGAAGAGAGGGAGAAGAAGAAAGAGAGAGGGAAAACACAGGTGAAACGTAGGAAAGACGGGAGTTGATAGGAAAGGGGGAGAGGGGGGAGAGAAGGAAAGATAAGGTAAGAAGGAGGTAATAAAGGTAATAAAACGAAGGGAGGAAAGAAGAGGGAGAGGAAGAAGGTAGAGGGGAAAAATCTAAAAGGTAGAAAAAAAAATATGACGGTAACTCACTACACATAATAGACTTTCCCTTTTTGTTGAAAAAATAGGTAGTGGGTACCTGATAATGTTTATTATTGTCATACTTATTATTTATTCATTTTCATATGTAGGTAAGTATCTGTTTTTATTATTATTATTATTATTTTTTTATTCATTTTATCTATCTAATTTTACGGGGCAAATTCATCCCCATTATTACTGAGAAGGAAGACAGGATAGGAGAAAGCCAGCCGATCTGAGAACCACCACACAGAAACCTAGCGCTTACAAGGCAGACGCGCTACCAACCAAGCTAAACAGGCTGGGCCTCTTCATGAAAAATATTTTTTAAAACTTTAGCATTTTGTCCAGTTTTGTGAAACTTCCTGTCCCGATATCTAAGGCCATCTACCCTAACAAGTAACACACATGCCAACTTTAGCTTCTTGTGTATGAAAGTTCGTTTCGAAACAACCTTATCGCGCTACATTGTTATCAGAAACCAGTGGCGAGTTTAGGGGGGTATTATACTGTGCAGTCTATTGAGTGGTCTACTACCGTGCCCTCAATGTAACACACATGCCAACTTTAGCTTCTTGTGTATGAAAGTTCGTTTCGAAACAACCTTATCGCGCTACATTGTTATCAGAAAACAGTGGCGAGTAGTAGGGGTATTATACCGTGCCCTCAAATGAGGTGGTCTACCATCGTGCCCTCAACTGAGTGGTCCAAAATACATTGTTATAAAAAATACAGTGCCGCCTATTGCGGGGAAAAGTTGTACTAATTTACCATGCCTCCAACGGAGGGGTCTAGAAGATATTGATCTTCTATGAGACTCCTCCATTAACCAATCAGATAAGATTATTCCAAGCATAATCTATCGTGCCGTTAAATGAGTCGTCCAAAGTAATTCAGCAATACACCGGGAAAATTAGTACGGTCCGCCACTGGTGTAGCTGTCGTAAGAAAACTTTCCTGGCTTTCCTCGCGTTTTGGGACAAGTTCAAGTTTAGAAC
>NW_007383267.1:0-313 GCF_000475195.1 Diaphorina citri | reverse complement strand
ATTTTAAAATGTTGAAAAAAAAATTTAAAAAAAAATCCCCAAAAAAAAAAAAAAAAAAAAAAAAGATCATTGTTTATTTTCCTTTTTTGAGATAGAGATGTTTTTTAGAGGTTTGCTAGAGGTAACTGTAACAGGTCTTATCGTCCCGAAAGCGAAGAGAGAAAAAAGGCAGGATAGGGAGAAAGCCGGCCGTTCCGAGAACGAACCTTATCAGTCTAAGACTCTGGGATAAAATCCTCCCCAAACAAGAATTGTACCAGCAACCTAGCGCTTACAAGGCAAACTAGTTCCCGGTTAGATTCCCAAAAATATT
>NW_007383266.1:12318-16979 GCF_000475195.1 Diaphorina citri | reverse complement strand
TAAGTAGGAACGCCGACCCTATTTAAGTAGGAAAGCCGACCCTATTTAAGTAGGAAAGCCGACCCTATTTAAGTAGGAAAGCCGACCCTATTTAAGTAGGAACGCCGACCCTATTTAAGTAGGAAAGCCGACCCTATTTAAGTAGGAAAGCCGACCCTATTTAAGTAGGAAAGTCTAGGAAGACTCTCTGGTACTTACGTTATCATTCTCATTTCCACCATCCTCTTCATTGGCCTTCTTGGTGCCCTCCAGCCAATACAACATGGCTGCCTTCTTGTCGAATTCCACCTGCAGTCCATTCTCTACACCTACTACTGGAGTGATAATGCCGGAACTCTTGTCGCCGGGTTTTAGACTGACGTCTACGATCTGGGAGCCTTTCATGACTAGCAGCACGGGAGTTTCCTCTGTGAAATGAGAAGAATATGGTTGATAGTGGACTCTTGTCGCCGGGTTTTAGACTGACGTCTACGATCTGGGAGCCTTTCATGACTAGCAGCACGGGAGTTTCCTCTGTGAAACGAGAAGAATAAGGTTGATAATAAATAAACAGTATAAAAAGCAAGAGATTCCAGGCTCCGTTAAGATACACTGGTGTGGGGGGTCGATGGTCCAGAGACTAAGCTAGGGTCTAGGCTAGGGTCAATTGTACCCGTTGTGGACACACACTCACAATCATACCCAGGTGCTAAATAACGTGGTTAATTGGTTTTTTGTATTTTTTAACTATTCGGCTCTTGAGTATAGAGATAGTGAGAGGATCATACCTTTAAGGTGTAGTGGTCAAGACGCTCGCCTGGTAAACAGGAGGGCGTAGGTTCAATCTTGGACTAGTTATGGAAAATTATCCTAAATATAATTTGAGAATTTGACCACATACTAGGAGCCTTCTGCTGGGTTGAAGGGACTCTTTAGTGCTTTAGTCCTATGCCAGCACTCCTAGCAGTATAAAATTTATATAGGGTCAAATATTTAATAAGCATCATTATTACCTTCCACACACCGACCGTCCTTAGTCACTCTAAAGCCGGCTATACACTTGCACGTGTATCCCGTACTCGATGAGGGAGATAGAAGGCATAGTTGTTGACAAGGCGCGTTTACACAATCGTTGCGGGTGATGGGTTGTAGCGACGGGTGGTGAACGTGTATACTGAGCGGTTGGGAGATCAGGTGAGAGACAACGGTCTGGTTTTTGCCGCGGAACTTGTGCGCTGAAAGCACCTGAAATGGGGGGGGGGATAAAAAAGGGGTGAGTGAGTGTAATGGTAAAAATTGAAGTGTTAAAAAAAATCAATGTTTCACCGCCGTTTTTCTTTCGTAGCAATGAAACAACTGCTACATTGGACTCGTGTGGTCTGTGTCGTAGGATGTCTAACCCGTAGTATGTCTCTTATCAGATGGGCGAAAAGAAACACAATACTTCCCATTTATGTACTGAGTCAACATGAGAACACCAAAAAGACTCTCATGATGCTCTAGCTAGAAATTCCCTCTTCGGATGTTCAGAGAAATTTTCTGAACCACGAATGAGAACACCAGAAAGACTCTCATGATGCTCTAGAAATTCCCTCTTCGGATGTTCAGAGAAATTTTCTGAACCACGTAAGCAACCACGTACCCGATTCAGCTGTCGATCTGTCCAGTACAGCGTGTCCTCAAATATGGTGAGCGAGTGCGGATGTAGTAGATAGTGAGACCCAGCCACCACCTGTAATGGAAACAATTTGAACCACGAAAGCAACCACTTACCCGATTCAGCTGTCGATCTGTCCAGTACAGCGTGTCCTCAAATATGGTAAGCGAGTGCGGATGTAGTAGATAGTGAGACCCAGCCACCACCTGTAATGGAAACAATTTATAAGTTCAAAGAGTCGTGAGCCAGCCTAGTTAGCTTAGTTGGTAGTGCGTCTGCCTTGTAAGCGCTAGGCCGCGGGTTCGATTCCCGCCCGGGGCGGATTTTATCCTGATGGGATAATGTTCGTTCTCGGAACGGCTGTCTTTCTCCTATCCTGTCTTCCTTCTCTCTTCGATTTCGGGACGATAAGACCTTAGCAGTTACAGTTCCCTCTGTCAAACCTCTTAAAAAAAAGAGTCGTGACTTTAAAGTTTTCGAAATGCGCAGAAACGCATGCGCACTAACAAACGAAGCTGTAGGAGTCATGTACTATGACGTCATCGCGTACGGGAGCGTATGCCGTGACGTCAGAGTTTAAGATTTACCGGTATTTTTTAAAATGATTTATCTCCGGATATAGAAGTCGTAGAAGAAAAAGAAAAATGACCTAGTTCCTCATTTTTTCTGTTCTTTGTCTTAGAAACCTCGCCCATGTAAGCGCAACTGCTCTATTGAATAATAAATCTATTATATGTATTACCTGTTGTCTACTGGTGCCATCATAGTTGCAGAAGTCAATAAAGTCCAGTTTGGACTCTGCAAAGTAGACGCGTCTCGTGGCTATGTCCAGAGTTAGACCGTTGGGCCAGTAGATCTTGGTGGAGATGATAGTAGACCGACTGGACTCGTCCATACCAATTCCGAATTTTTAATCGCCCAAAAAGGAGTTTTTACTGATCCAAAAAGTAGTTTCTAGTGATGCAAAAGAGAGGAGTTTTTAAAAACTCCTGTTTGGATCATTAAAAACTTCTTTTAGGACGATTGAAAATTCTCCCATTAGTGACATCTCCCATTAATTACATTTTAGTTGATAAAAGAGATTACTTACCGCGCCTTCTGTGCTATAGTAGAGCATTCCATTCTCCAAATCCAAAGCCAGGGCTGGTACTCCATTATCTCCCATTAAGTCATTGGTGAATTCCACCATTAAATCTATTAATATTACCTGTTGCCGCCCGGTGCCATCGTAATTGCAGAAGTCAATAAAGTCCAGTTTGGAATCTGCAAAGTAGACGCGTCTCGTGGCTATGTCCAGAGTGAGACCGTTGGGCCAGTAGATCTTGGTAGAGATGATAGTGGAGCGGTTGGATCCGTCCATACCGATGCGTTCTATGCGAGGGTTCTCCCCCCAGTCTGTCCAGAAGAGCCAGCGGGTACCTGAGGAAGAGGGAAGGGTTAAGTTAACCCGAGTTTTAGGTCTGTTTGCCCGTACATTTAAGCGTGCTATAGTAGAGCATTCCATTCTCCAAATCCAAAGCCAGGGCTTCATATAGTTGTCCTGACACTAGAATACTGGCATTACTACCGTCCATGTTGGCTTTACCTATCTTCAGTGGTACTCCATTACCTCCTTCGTCAATCCAGTACAGCTTTCTGAAAATTGTAGAATAGTTTACATTAGTTTTTATTTCTAATGATTTGCAGTCAATAAAGTCCAGTTTGGAATCTGCAAAGTAGACGCGTCTCGTGGCTATGTCCAGAGTGAGACCGTTGGGCCAGTAGATCTTGGTGGAGATGATAGTGGACCGGTTGGATCCGTCCATACCGATACGTTCTATGCGAGGGTTCTCCCCCCAGTCTGTCCAGAAGAGCCAACGTGTACCTGAGGAGGGGGGAAGGTTTTTTTTATATTTATTAGAGTGTGCCAAAGGGGGGGGAGGTTATTAAAAAGCCGTTCAAGGGTTTGCAATCTTGGAGGTTGGCTTTGGTTTAAACAAAACAACCCAGACTCAAAAGAGCCAACGGGTGTCTGAGGAGGGGAGGGTTGGTTAAAAAGCCGCTCAAGGGTTTGCAATCTTGGAGGTTGGTATTGGTTTAAGCAAAACAACTCAGACTCAAAAGAGCCCACGAGTACCTGATGGGGGGGAAGGGTAGGGTTTGCAATCTTGGAGGTCAGTTTTGGTTTAAACAATCCCGCCTGAAGGTCGCCACTTTACCCCAAAATGAATAGCTCATCATGCCTAGTAGGAAAAATTTAATTTATAACAACGGAGGTCTTACTGTCCTGAATTCGAAGAAAGGAGGGAGGACAGGGCATTATAAAGCCATCCGTTCGGAGAACGAACCTTATCTGGGATAAAGTTTGCCCTGGGGCGGGAATCCGAACCCGCGACCTAGCGCTTAAAACAACTATTTTTATACCGTTTTTTGCTCGTTTGCATTTTTCCCATACAAATAAACCTTTCCAAAAGAAGAAGAAGAAGAAGAATCTTAATTGTTTAGGATAAAATCGACCCCCTGGCGGGTATCGAACCAGCATATTCTACATCTACTTACCAGGACTTGGATCCAGCATCATTCCTCGGGGTTGTGTAATGTTATCCTTGGCCAGAACAATGCGATTGGTTCCATTTTCATCACAAACTTCTATCCTGTTCAGTCGGGAGTCTAACCAATAGATATGTCCTCCTATCCAATCGTAGGCAAGACCCTCTACTAGATCCAAACCTGAGACTACGATGTCCTGCGCTCTGTGGTCTTTTCCTGGGGGGAGAAAATCAAGGTTTATCATGAATTATATATGGTAAACCAGAGCTTGCTTAACTCCAAACACAAAAAGGACACTCAGAGACTTAAATGTAGGGGCATACAGCCCTAAAGAATGGGTTAAGAATCTAAGAATCTACGAAACCAGAGCTTTATCACAATTTTTGTGCGTATCACAACATTATTAAGTGCCTCCTTTGCCGTGAATTTCCGTGTTTCAGTAATCTTTTTTTTTTTTTTTTTTTTTTTTTTGAATTTTAAAAAAACAAAATTTTTT
>NW_007383266.1:9487-11532 GCF_000475195.1 Diaphorina citri | reverse complement strand
TTGCTACGAAATAAAAACGGCGGTGGAACACTCAACTTTTTTTTAAAAAAAAACTAGAAATCCTCCTCAAAACTTACCCTTTTCTTCTAAATCAGCGACCAAGATGGAATGTCTATTGGATATAATAAGGAAGGCAGCACTGTGGTTGATAGCTTTACACGTATGGTTGTCATATTCGAGAACATAGCCCTCGTTACACGAACAAATGTAGGAGCCTTTCGTATTGGTACACATCTGAGAACAGTAGCCTGGCTGTTCGCATTCGTTCATGTCTTGACACGTGACGGAGTCATTGGAGAGAATTTCGCCTGAAACACACGGGAAATTGAAAAGAAATTAGACTGAAGAAAAGAGATTAGAAGTAAAAACAGATATTGGAATAAAAAGTAAAGAAATCAGTTGGATTAAGAAGAAAAATTAGATTAAAAAGTACAGATTTTTTATTGAAAAGAAATTAGACTGATGAAAAGAGATTAGAAGTAAAAACAGATATTGGAATAAAAAGTAAAGAAATCAGTTGGATTCAAAAGTGAAGAAATTTGATTAAAAAGTACAGATTTTTTTAAGAGGTTTGACAGAGGGAATTGTAACTGCTAAGGTCTTATCGTTCCGAAAGCAAAGAAAGAAGACAGACAGGATAAAGCCAGCCGTTCCGAGAACGAACAATATCCGTTCTGGATAAGAGTAAAGAAATTGGAGTTTTCGTAGAACAAAAGCCAAGTTAGTGTTTATTATTATTTTATTTCATTTTTTCTATTTATTCTTCATTACTTTCTATTACTACAGCATAGTGAAGCTGTCAATTTACTTAATTCTGGGGAGTGTGTAATAGGGAGAAATGGACCTGGCGGGTGACTAACGCTACTGCTGAGGGACGGAACAGGTTCTAGTCACCGCCAGGTCCATCCTACTTCTTGCATAAAGTTCACATATGTGTTGTCGCGTACGCACAAAGTTTCGCATGAATGTATACGCTGCCCGCGCTGCTAACGCCACTATTATCACCTGCTCCTACGTGCTGTACGCACGCACTGTGGCAAGGACGGAAACATGGATCGGGTAGTCACCCGCACAGGTCCATTCTCTCTTATTACACACTCCCACAAGTAATTAAGTAAATATGTCACACAAATATTTCAGGATGGGATGGACTTAAAAAAACTTGTATCTACTAAAATCTTTGGACTTTAAAACATATGCTCGGATATAAAATGGGAGATCGAAAAATCTCCGATACATTTTCAAGTCCCTGACGAACTTTATCCAGGGTGATTACTTAAATAAATCGGGGTTTTTATTTTAAAAGCTTTGTAAGCAAAAGTTTGGAGGTCTCCAGTTAGGCCGGGCTTTGAAGATTTTAAAGTAAAAACCCAGACTTAAAGTTATACTTGGTAATCACCCTGGATAAAATTTTCGTGTTTAGTGGGTTAGCTATACTTAAAAAGGGGTAAAAACCATAAAGGGAGCACCCTCTTGTACCTAGTTACTTAGTTAGTTAGTAAGTTTAGTTAGTAGTTAGTTAGTAGTTAGTTAGTACTTAGTATAGCAAGCGTAGGTACCCTGCAGCTACATGCTCGGAGAGTGGTTAAGCTAGTAACATAGAGACAGGAAGTACAGCAGAAAACAAGACTTGTGAGACTACTTAGTATTAAGCGCAAAGTTGAAGTTAAGAGTAAGAGTATGTACCTTTCTGTTATTGAGGCCAGGACCAACAACCTACCTCATTGTATCCTAGTAAGTCAAGTTTGTAAGAGAAGGTTGATTGGACAAAGGACAAGGAGGATATATCCGGCAACGACTGTCCCACGCAGTTAGATTGATTTCAAAAACTGCCGTTCTGTCTGACAGGTTTGCCACGCCTGCTCCCCAGGTCCGCACACTGAACCGGGCTCACATTTGTGTGTCAAGCCGGGAGACGAGGTTGTGAACGGTAGGCTGGGTGACCCTCGCGACACAATGGAACAGGTGGGCTCATGGATGGGAGATGGAGGGAGTCACCCACATGTTTAGTTCTTAATTAATTTTCTTTAGTATTTTTGATCACA
>NW_007383266.1:0-3161 GCF_000475195.1 Diaphorina citri | reverse complement strand
TATAATATAAATTGAACAGTTAAAGTAAATTGAATATCAACTATTAGGTAGTAAATTAAGTATATTGTGGGTAGAATCGTGTAAGGCCAGCCACTCACTTCAGATAGGGACACTATCAGGTAGGTCCGCCTGTCAGGTCTACCTGATGGTGAGTGATTGGTCCAAGAATATTTGAAACAAAGGAGGCGGAAGGAACAACTTTGAGTGGATGAAATTATTTCCAATATCATTTTGATCCTGTGCACTCCAATATTGAGGATATTGAGAGTAAAACATGAGATGTTTGTCAACAAGACCATTACACATGACAAGGGATATGCATTTCCTTCTTCCTTCACATTATCATAATTATCATGATTATTATGATGATTAGTTTGGGTATTGAAAGCATGAATTCTGTTGACAAGAGGGTTAATTTATGTAACCTCGTGGGAAGTAGGTGTACTAGCATTAAAAACACCTAGGTACTCCTTTACCTTTCCAGTACATGCGATATGCAGTGTCATATTACAGCTCCATTTTCCTGCCCTTGTTGACGATTTGGCTGTTGGCTTTCTACCAAATGGTGTACGTCAAGACCGTGCCCCAGTACAACTTTATCAAATTTGTCGCCGAGTTTCTCTTCACTGTCGTCAGCTATTTACATCTCACCATTCAGTCCGAACGGCTTGATGATTGCAATGGAAGCATCCAGATGGCTATCAACCAAAGTAGATGGTACAACTCCAGTCCTGCTGTCAGGAGGGAACTGTATGTCCTGTTCAACAGCGTTCGCAAATCACGACAGTTGTCTCTCCTGGGCAATTGCGTGGAATTCACCAAACCGGGCATTTTGAGGTACGTCAAAATGGCGTTCTCGTTTATAAACTTCTTGCAAATTGAAGGGAGATTATAATGACTCCCCTTACATCAGAGCTTCTCAAACTGTGTGCCGCGGAAAAATTGGAGTTTTGAAAGTTGTGCCGCGGTGGCTACAACTTTAGGAAGCACTGTATTACATTATTAAACCCTTTGTCACTTCATAATAATAATTATTACAAGGTGACAAAGGTTTACTAATTATTAGTACGAACAACTTTTTTTTTTTTAGGGTAGCAATCACGAACCCTACAGTTATAAATAGGTAGGGTATATCACCATTTTTAATCACAGGAATTATGTATTTACCTATACATAATATGTACCTACTATTTCCGCTCCACTTATAGACCATTACGCTCCAATCAATCTTTCATTTCATGCCAAGTGCCTTTGTTAACTTAAATCGAAGATAGGAAAAAGCTCTTCTGCTTTCTACTTTCTCATTTAAATCAGTGTTGGAAAATGAAATGTATCAATCAATTCTCTTCTCGAATAGTCGTATACACATAGGAAGTGTTCTTTTTTTAAGAAAAAAAAAGAGGTTCGGTAGACTTTTTTTAATACCTGCACAGGTTTAATAGAGGAAACTGTAACTGCTAAGGTCTTATCGTTCCGAAAGCAAAGAAAGAAGACAGACAGGATAAAGCCAGCCGTTCCGAGAACGAACAATATCCGTTCTGGATAAGAGTAAAGAAATTGGAGTTTTCGTCGAACAAAAGCCAAGTGTTTATTATTATTTTATTTTATTTTTTCTTCTTATTCTTCATTACTTTCTATTACTACAGCATAGTGAAGCTGTGCTAGTTTTATTTTCTTATTCAACTATGTATGATTTCTTTTAATTAATTTTTGATTTATACACCACTGAGGGAGGTAGAGTACATACCGGGTGGACAGGTACACAGCGCTCCCAGCGGGGTCGGATGGCAAGTGTTGGAGCAGAGGCCGAACTTGTGTTTACACTCGGCCAAGTCACACCCTGGACCCTCGTCAGCACCGTTTGGACAGTCTGTCTTGCCGTCACAAACTTTGGTTAGATTGACGCACCTGTCAGCAACGCCTATAGGAGGAACAGGAAACAGGTCAGGTGGAAGAGAATGTTTGAACTGAATAATCCTATGGTACATGTTTGAGCTCGATCCAACAACCAGGACCGGAGTTATGGCCTGTTCAAATTTTCATTTTTCCATGTTCTCCCACGAGGGAAACACCAAAAAATGGGAAATTCATATCGATTGGTGATTTGTGCTTTAAATAGGCCCCACTAATGGTTCATATTGAAATTCAGACCCAAAAATGAAATTTAGAGTTTCGGCCCTGGTGGCCTCTGGGGGTTTGAAAATGAATGTTTCGAAATTTTATTTTTGGGGCTAAATAAATCATTAGTGGGACCTATTTCAAGCAGTCTCTGAACTTTTACATAGCCTCTAAAAAGCTAGAGGTAATTTTTTTTTTTTTTGTTTTTTAAAAGATGAGTGTTCCACCGCCGTTTTTATTTCGTAGCAATGGAACAACTGCTACATTAGACGCTTGTGGCCTGTGTCGTAGCATGCCCATCCCGTAGTATGCCTCTCATCAGATGGGCGAGAAGAGACACAATACTTCCCATTTAGGTGCTGGCTCAACACGAGAACACCAGAAAGTAACCCGTTGAAATATTTACAATCGAAAAACGATGCCTTAATCATTGCCTTACTCCTTGTGTTGTGTTGCAGGTGGAATAACCCGTTGAAATATTTGCAATCGAACGAGTACAAATACCTGAAAACAAACCCCGAGAACTGTTGAAAACAAACCCCTCACAATTGCATAAAAACTATAATAATAACATAGGACCTATATTTTTAACATAGAAAATAACATTTTACACGAAATGATATAGGAGAGCCTTTACTCTGTAGCTCGTCTAGTAAACAAGAGAGCGTGGGTTCAATCCCAGCCAAGGTGTAAAAATCAAGTCCTCAGTATTATTTGAGAATTTGATCACAATAGCAGCAGTGCTACGGCTGGGTTAAAGGGATTTATTTTTTATTCCTCTTAGGGCAGTTTTGGAATTTTGTCAACATAAAATTTGAGAAAACGAGAACTTGCGATTCGATGTAAGATTCTTATATTGGTTATGAGCGCGACAAAGCCACAAACCCATAAAACACCCGAGACCTTGTTTAGACTGCTGGGGTAGAGGACTTTTTAGCCCCATTTAAGCAGGATAAATAAGGTATGTATATCCTAAGAGTGTAAAGACTCTCTCCATACCAGAATAAAACGACTTACTCTCTAGTAGTTAAATTAAAAGATAA
>NW_007383265.1:0-5953 GCF_000475195.1 Diaphorina citri | reverse complement strand
CTCAGACAGAGCTCTTCCTTGGGAGGCATCAACCTCCTGACGGAGAACAACATCAGTGTCAAAGGACCCTGGTTCCCAACCCATGCTAGCGATCTGGACAACTGCAACCACCTGATGACCAAGTATGAGCCGGACCTCGACATGAACCACCCTGGATTTGCCGACCAGGTGTACAGACAGCGACGAAAGGATTTTGAAAATACCTTTTCAAAGTTTTAACCTTTTAAACATCCACAACTTTTCGGACCATCAATGTGTTTTCCATATTGCATAATCATAGGAGTTTTAGGGCGCCCATACAAAAACGGATGTTAGCAAGATTACCTGCAGGGTACAAGTAGGTATGTAGGAAGCTACCCTAGGGCCAGGTCTACAGTCTTATTCATATTGACTGTTCGTCAGTTTTTCATGCATTTGCTAAAGAAGGCTTTAGTGATGCTACATATATTAGGCCGAAGCAATCCAGGCAATAACTTATATATTGGAATATTTCTCAGTAGGTACTCATATTTTATTTAATTTTTCCTTCTTTATTACTACATTCACTTTGTTTTTCATTTCCTGCTCGGCTTTGCACGTGTGCGTTCTTATTTCCATTTTTGTTTTGTTTTTGCTTGTGTAGAAATTATCGAAGTTCCTGAACCAGAACCTGAAGTTCTACCACCTAGCGACAACCAATCATCATCAAGCAATGGAAACGGTAAGTCCGGAAAACCAGATGACTTTTTAACAATTACAGTTCCCTCTTATCAAACCTCTTTTTTACGACAAAATGACGTCACAAAGGTTCAAATGGGACTACTAATAGACAATCATGCAAAATTTTCTTCTGTAATATTACGTCATATCTTTTGCTAAGTGCGAGTTAAGGGTAAAGTTACAGCCCCTAGTCCCTAGTTCTCTTATTCCTTTTCAAAATTTTACATACTCCTTTCACCTATTACCCTTGATAGTTCTTTCGCTTTTGTACTATTTATTTTTGTCTAACACAATTATCGCACTTAGATGACAATATCCCGAGCATCAATTTTCGCCAAGTTCAGATTGAAAACTTAATTAACCCTGTCTACTTTTCATTTTACCTTCCCGTGCGCTATACCAGGTGGTATAAAACACCTGAAAATTTTGTAGATATCAGCAATATAATGACAGCAACATCAGAGGTGTAGGTACAAAATATATATAGGAGCTCATAAATTTTGTAATGATTTAGGTGCATAGATTAAGGAGGACGGTAGTGCCACTCCCCACCAAGTGAAAGTACAAGAGCTATTTGACTTTTAACATTCGCCATTTCACATTTGTTTCACTTCGTTTTACGTTGAAATGGTCAAACGTCTTGATACTTCCCATATTAAAACAGGACAGAGACTAGTTAGAGTTCAAAATATTTTCAAAGGAAACCTTTTACTCTGACATGAGTCCATCCTGTAGATTGCACGCCATATACCGGGTTCCAATTAAAATGTCAAAGTCATTAGCACCGAAGAAAGCGTTTCAAAGACTAATGAAATTATGATTTTCCTTTGTAACAATGTGCCACCTTTTTTGCTAGTAGTGCTACATTAGGTATCAATTTTATTCAAGTAAAAGATTTGGTTACCTACTCTTGGCTGATTCCCTAGTTTCCATTTCAAATGAAATCATAAAAGATTTGCTTACAATGTCGGATGCCGGTAGACTCCAAATACATAGTTGATGTACCTACCTAATTCCTTCATTAATACTCCATCTATATAAAAGCCGGGAAGTACTTGAGACCAAGTCCAACAACATAACATGGCGTTTCCATTTCTATTGTAATCATAAAAGATTTGCTTACGCCATCGCTCCATCTATAAAAGCCGGGAAGTAGGTAGGTATACTTGAGACTTACACTCGTATTTATGAACAAGAATGATCGTTCTTAAGATGTCTCAAGTCAAAATTGATCAATCAAATGCCTTGAGACTATGCTTAGCACGAACTTAAGAGCCAGCATTTTGTTCATAAATATGGTTGTAAGTCTAACAACATCACATGGTATTTTCCAAAGAAACTCATCACTTGATCCAAGTTCAAATTTACACCAAACCTCGAGTATATTGCAGTGTCTACAGTTCACGGCATACATAACACATTCGGTCATAGACTTCAGGTACATCTGCATACCAATGTTTGAAAACACCCACAAGGTACAAACACTTCAGAATGCAATTAATTCTTCCAGTTCCTATCTAGATGAGCTTTAGGCAATTCATTATTGACGATGTAAAACAAAAACTTGAGGAACAAAGCAAAATTCTCTCCACTTCTATTTTTGTACGATTATCCATGTGAGTTTGAGTTTCTTTAACGAATTTGAGAACGTTTTGAACATCCAGTAATGCTGTGAGTACCATTACAAGCGCCTTTGGCTCCAGACTTTGGTACCATCTTGCAAGTATAAAATAAAAGATTGGCGATCAAATTACTCGTAGATAATCCTTATAATCAGAAAATCATGATTAATATTTGGATCATCTGATTCCTACCTTAGTTGGCACTATGATGATTGATATTGATATCTTCAAGTAGTGAGTACCATTACAAGCGCCTTTGGCTCCAGACTTTGGTACCATCTTGCAAGTATAAAATAAAAGATTGGCGATCAAATTACTCGTAAATAATCCTTATAATCAGAAAATCATGATTAATATTTGGATCATCTGATTCCTATCTTAATTGGCACTATGATGATTGATATTGATATCTTCAAGTAGTGTCTTCACAAGATTAATATCTTTAACATAATAATGATGAGGAAGATGTAATTAATAATTAATTTACTTGATTGATCTGGTACCCAGGTAATCAGCCAAGTGTAGAAATGAACATTAGGTTTGCTCTGGCAAAAGCCTTGGAAACATCTGCATGAATCTAGCGTTTTCAATGCTTTTTTGTTTCTTTGTGTGAACCAAAGTTCTTGTTGTTCCGATTGTTTATGTGAACATAGTATCCTAGCGTACACAATATGTATCAGCTATGATTTTTATCAATTTCTTTCTCCTTTTGTTTTCAATTTTTAGTTTTTCCGTCTGCGAATTCAAACCGCGGCCCTTGTCCTGCGCATGCGTGAAGGCATGAGCTCTCTCGCGCGCATCCTCAAGACCATCGAGGTGTTCAAGGGCACCGTCGTGCATCTGGAAACCCGCGTGTCCAAGATGGCGGGCATTCAATTCGACGTCCTCGTTAAAGTGGACATGACAAGACGGGACCTGCTCAACCTCATCCGCTCTTACAGAGAGAAAAAGAAGATAAGTAATGATAAAAAATAGCTTTTACAGGCTTTCCATATCAAAGTAGTAGAAACGTTACTTTGAGAGAGTAATCCCTGATATTTACTTTTTCATACACCTAAGTATAAGTAATTCTCTAGTTCCCTACATTTCCTTTCTTTTATCTTTTCAACATCTATGCTGCGTATTATTCATAAGAGGGCACTTTATTATCTTTGCCACTTCTTCTGCTAGTGATAGATTAAGAAGCGCTCCATCAAATTTACGAAGAAATATGACTAACGACTAGTCTAAATGTTTTGTGACGTGGAAAGTGAGAACCCTTGTAAATAAATTTGGTTTTACCTTAAATTATTTCACAAAACATAAATTAAACTGATGTAAAAAATTGGATACAACAGTAAATGCCCGAGTACGAAATAGACCGTACATCGCGGATTTAGGGAAGACCGAAAAAAATAATCCCCAACTTAACATAAACATAGAAACCTAATTACTAAAATATGTCATCCCTCTTGTTTGTTCCAGACCAAGGCCTCACCGAAGAAGAAGTCATCCTCGAGAAGGCTGCCAGCGAAAGCAAGGAGGCCGAAAGCGCCATAGTGTCTTCACAAGATTAATATCTTTAACATAATAATGATGAGGAAGATGTAATTAATAATTAATTTACTTGATTGATCTGGTACCTAGGTAATCAGTCAAGTGTAGGAATGAACATTAGGTTTGTTCTGGCAAAAGCCTTGGAAACATCTGCATGAATCTAGCGTTTTCAATGCTACATTAGGTTTGCTCTGGCAAAAGCCTTGGAAACATCTGCATGAATCTAGCGTTTTCAATGCTTTTTTGTTTCTTTGTGTGAACCAAACTTCTTGTGTTACGATTTTGTATGTGAAGTATTCTCACGTACACAATATGTATCAGCTATGATTTTTATCAATTCTTTTCTCTTTTGTTTTCAATTTTTAGTTTTTCCCGTCTGCGAGAGACGTCTTTTCTAATTCTTTTCTTTGTATTTTGTTTTTCTTGCATGGTGTGTCGCATTTTGTAGCAGAAGACAATGTATTCACTGGTATGCCTCAATATTTGCAACAGAAACAACAAGGTAAGCAGTAGTTTCGTCCTCTGGGGTATTAGCGTAACAAATTTGGTTGGATTAGGTCAGGATTTGATTAGTTCCAGTTTTTTGCGAAGCTATTTATACGGATCAGAGGGGGGTCTTTTCGTTTTCTTAACATATGAGGAAAATAATGTAATGTGAACTGCCTTAGCACATTCTTAATCTTTTATTTTTCCAAAGAGTAGTAAGAATAAGTAACCGAATTTCTACAAACCTTCTTTCTCCGTTGAGGGAACTTTACTCCTTTCTTTTATTATTTGTTTATTTTCCCTCAAATTTTTGGTTGATTACCTTTTGCATTGATTATGTTTTTTTTGCATCCTCAAGACCATCGAGGTGTTCAAGGGCACCGTCGTGCATCTGGAAACCCGCGTGTCCAAGATGGCGGGCATTCAATTCGACGTTCTCGTTAAAGTGGACATGACAAGACGGGACCTGCTCAACCTCATCCGCTCTCTCAGACAGAGCTCTTCCTTGGGAGGCATCAACCTCCTGACGGAGAACAACATCAGTGTCAAAGGACCCTGGTTCCCAACCCATGCTAGCGATCTGGACAACTGCAACCACCTGATGACCAAGTATGAGCCGGACCTCGACATGAACCACCCTGGATTTTCCGACCAGGTGTACAGACAGCGACGAAAGGACATTGCCGAGATTGCTTTCAAATACAAGTAGTAAGTTATCTGGTTTTCTTTGGTGTTTTCTCCTTTCATCTCAACCTCCAAGGCTCCAAGTCCATTTTTCTTCGAAAGATCTGGAATCCCTCTCAGCTTCTTTATTAGTTCGAGCTCACAATCAATAAAATGAAAATTTCGAAAACCCTCGGAATTTATTGACAAAGCATTTTACAAATTTGGTGGCTCTAGACAGAGATCAGCAAGAAATAATTATGAAGGTATTCAAGAAAAAACCTGATAAAATATTATATAACCAACGTTCTCTTTCCACCTTCCAGCGGTGACCCAATCCCCCACATTGACTACACCGACAGCGAATATGCCACCTGGAAGGCCGTCTTCAACACCGTTCTGGACCTCATGCCCAAAATAATTCTAATCCTGAATTTATCATCTCAATTAGACACGTCAAAAGCTTTTTTTAACTTTTTGCCCTTCAGACGGCTTTTCACCCTTAGAAGCAACTTTGAGGCCAAAAGGTAAACCTTAAAAATAAACGAACCTTTTTTATCCCTTCTGCAATAATTCTAATCCTGAATTTATCATCTCAATTAGACACGTCAAAAGCTTTTTTTAACTTTTTGCCCTTCAGACGGCTTTTCACCCTTGGAGAAGTATTTTTGAGGCCAAAAGGTAAACCTTAAAAATGAACGAACCTTTTTTATCCCTTCTGGAATGAATGAATGAATGAATGAATGAATGAATGAATGAATGAATGAATGAATGAATGAATGAATGAATGAATGAATGAATGAATGAATAAAGGAATTTTCCTTTCTTGTGCAGCCTACATAGGGTGCGAATTTAAATTTGTGGTTGAGTGGAAGAGCTTATGCTTGAGAATCCTTACAATTTAAACAAAAGAAGAAGAAGAAGAAGAAGAAGAAGAAGAAGAAGAA
>NW_007383264.1:5606-5953 GCF_000475195.1 Diaphorina citri | reverse complement strand
TATTATGAAGCTCTTCTTACCTGTTTATCCCCGCAGACTCTTTTACTGTTTATAAATTTACTTACTCTACATCGTTTAAGTAGTTTGTTATTAGACTACAGATAGGAAGTATTCTATGATAGGTAGATCGGGAATATCGGGATATACAATTATACATATCATGCGGATCCTATAGCTTTCTCATCCTGTAGTCCCAAGATCTCGTACTAATAACAAAATAACATGAAGGACTGATTGTATTCCAGTTGACATTGAAGAGGACGTCATAGCCTGACGAAAGGAATTTCGATAGAATCCACGGACAACAATGAAATATCTCAATAAATACCGATCGGTAGGGAAAAAAA
>NW_007383264.1:0-5207 GCF_000475195.1 Diaphorina citri | reverse complement strand
TCTACTCCATCTGCGATAGAGTCAACATCTATCTTGGTCTAAAGATGATGTCCTGAGTGATATCGAAAGCTCACCAATTTAAAACCTTCTAATCGAAATTGTCTTGGTAGAACTATTTTTATTTTTATCCAATTTTAACTACATAGTCTCTTTACCCAATTGTAGCCTACTACCAAACTACCATTATTGTGGTCAAATTCTCAAACAATATTGAAGATAAAGTTCCACACCTCAGCTGGGATTGAACCCGCGCCCTCCTGATTACACCACACTAAAAACTGGCATTACTCCACTGATCTGACACACTAATCAATTAATCATAATGGATGGTACCTGTGTTTATTGATATAGCACCTCTCACCTTTCCTCGCCCAAGTGATGCCATACAGAATGTTTCGAATATGGGTGGGGACCAGATTTATCTTCTAATTCCAACCATATATAGGTACCTTTTATGCGTTTCTTTCTGTGTTTTCTATTAGTTCCGTGAAGAAGACCTATGCCATATTCTCAAGGCTTTGGTATGGCGTAGTTAATAGGCAATAACAATAGCAGACCTCTTGAGTGGAGGAGCTAACCACTAGGAAGACATTTTCTACAAACTTCGAAAGTCTGACTAGGGGACATTAAACAGAGAGTAGACTAGTGTCTAACTGTGGGACTATAAACAGGGAGGAGAACAGCTAACCCTAACCAGCCTATTAGCTAGCTGGTAGTTTTGAAGGGTTCTCCCTGCAAGCCAGCCAAAATAGGTAAGTAATACGCTAATTTGTACATTGGTAAATGCAAGTGCATCCACAAATGAAGAATGAAGACTAGGAAGACATTTTCTACAAACTTCGAAAGTCTGGCTAGGGGACATTAAACAGAGAGTAGACTAGTGTCTAACTGTGGGACTATAATCAGGGAGGAGAACAGCTTTATTTACCACAAAATCCCCGCGTTATTACCTTATCATAGGGGTATCACGTTATCACTCATAATGTGTCAGTGGGAAGGTGTTATCAAAAAATTACATATATGATGAAGTATGACTCTACAGACACTTTCTCACTCAACACACTTGACGGTAATTGGCATTAAACAGAGAGTAGACTAGTGTCTAACTGTGGGACTATAAACAGGGAGGAGAACAGCTAACCCTAACCAGCCTATTAGCTAGCTGGCAGTTTTGAAGGGTTCTCCCTGCAAGCCAGCCAAAATAGGTAAGTAATACGCTAATTTGTACAATGGTAAATGCAAGTGTATCCACAAATGAAGAATGAATTGAAGCACTTGCCTTATTGACCATGAACTTCTTATTTACCACAAAATCCCCGCGTTATTACCTTATCATAGGGGTATCACGTTATCAACAGGATGTTTGTCGGATTAATTTATCCAAATGAAAATGAATGAAATTAAAAACTTCCGAAACAGAAACAATATCTCATAATCGCACTTACTGCTTCCCAGTGGAAATATTAAAAAAATGGATACTTGAGAGCAATAATGAGAAATGCTAATAAAGCTTTTCATAGCCAGCGTAGTTAGCTTGGGTGGTAGTTGGTAGCGCGTCTGCCTAAGCGCTAGTCCGCGGATTCGATTTTATCCTGAACGGATAATTTTCTTTCTCGAAACGACTGGCTGTCTCCTATCCTGTCTCCTGTCTTCCTTCTCTCTGCAATTTCGGTACCTTAGCGGTTACAGTTCTCTTTATCAAACCTCTTAAAAAGGCTTTTTTGTCTTAAATATACATAGTTGTTAGTAGAAGTTGTATCTGTTCTCTTGACTTTTTTACTTTCCATTTTTCAATAAGATCGATCTTCTCAAGCTATACCTGGTTCTTGTGTATAAACTAAAGCATCATTGGTGATCTTTAGGTACTAGTTACTATACACATAGAGACCACACAGCATCAAATTTACTACCCAAGTGGTAAGGTAGACACGTTATTTTCTATGGAAAAATCCACACACATCAACAAGTGAATCATGCGGCATTTGTTAAAAAAAGCCAGACATGAGTGTGTGAGAGAATTGTTTATTGCGTGCACATTTTAAATGTGTTTGTCAGGATGAAGTACTCGCATGTTGTCTCTGAATTAGTATTAGTTAGTCTCTGTTACATTTGTTAAAAAAAGCCAGACATGAGTGTGTGAGAGAATTGTTTATTGCGTGCACATTTTAAATGTGTTTGTCAGGATGAAGTACTCATGTTGTCTCTGAATTAGTATTAGTTAGTCTCTGTTGGACCGTACGTCTTGGGCTAGAATGAATAATGACACAAATCTAGTATGCACATGGACAACCCAACTTTCTAAAGCTATTGCAGAAGTGCACACGAAACAAATGGGAATTATGCCTTGGTTGCCAAATGGCCAGACAGGCAAAAAAGCAATAAAAGAGGTCTACACAATCCTACACCTAATGGGTACTAAAGGTCGATATGTCTAAAAAGTAAAAGTTGTGCTGAAAAAGAACTTTTTCTGCAATTAAAAAGTAAAATACGGAAATATAATTGCCACAACCGCAATTCATCCGTGGTGGTATAATATGCCTTCCCCACGTGGCTCCGTAGGTATCAAATTAGCTTGCATGCAGCTTTAATTAAGATGGGGAGGATATTATGATTGCTCATTGGCCTTTGCTTTAGATGGCATGCACAGTGCACATTTCGCAATGTTTATGTAGCTAGATGGCTAATCTTTTTACCTCCCCTTATATTTAGGTATTATTCGTGGTTTGTTTATGTGGTCAGACTCACGGTTTTCTCAAGAGCTCTAATTATTATTCTCAATGAGAAAATAGGCCATCAGCTGGGATAAAACCCACGTCCACCTCTTAACCAATTAACAAACAATTCACTAGGTAATTCACTGAGGCATAAGCATAAGTAGGTAGTTAGTTAGTTAGTTAGTTATTTATTACCAAGCAGACATTTTAATTGTGTTAAGCATGGATGCTGGTCACAAATATGAATATCGTTCTCTAATCTATGCTAAATATTATTACTTCAACTGGACTCGAACCAATCACCACCATACCACTGCGGTTAGCGTACCAAGAGTAAACAAAAAGAAAAAGTTGGCAGGTCTTTTCTTCGTTACATCATAGTGATTCATGTTGTCCACAAATACATTTCTTGTAATTTCCTTCACTAAACATTCCAAGTTCCAAGACAAGTAATCGAGATAATGAATCCAAACAACTTCCTTGTTTGTTTCTAGATAGGTACCTAAGTGACTATATTTACAATAAATTCAGACAAAGAGTATTGAGAGTAACTTTGCCGACCCCACTAGTGGTCACACCCTAAGTATAGTCAAAGAATGCCTCGGTGGCGAAGGGGTCAAGACGCTCGTCTGGTAAACAGGAGGGCGCAGGTTCAATCCCAGCCCAGGCATGGAATTTTATCCTCAATTGTTTGATAATTTCATTACATTAATAATAGAGCTTATAGATCAAAGGGTGAGGTTAGGTGGTAGAGAACACCTCCGGCGGTAACCTCGGCTAGTGATAACCCTTCCGCTCAAGAGCCTATTAATGGCCGATCTTACCACTAAGCGGTAACACAGTGTCACAGGTTTTCTTTGATGTCACCCATTTAATTAACACAGGCCAGTATTTCTTGAACTCTGGATCAACTGAAAACTATCTGTGATAAGACCGGGCATTAGTATTACTAAAAGAAAGATACCAATGGTTCAAGAGTTAAGAACCGCCTGTCCTCAAACCAAACTGGTTCTCGTGAAGAGACAGAACCTAAAGATTCCTTGGGTGCAGCTTAGCGTGCATTCTGATCTGCCTCTGTGCGGGAGTTATGAAAGGAATTTAATCTTTCAAGAGCCAAGAGGTCACAGTAAAACGCTTAGGCCTGAGTACAGCCATAGTGTAGGGGGAGAACTTTGTGTATTTTATGTTCCGTGGTTATCCGACGGGGGGCTGAGGAGGGTAAATGTGTTTTTTACTGACTCATTAGATAGCATGATAATGTAAAACAAAACCATGTCGGTAGGTGAGTATAAGGGCGTAATAGGCCTGAGTACAGCCATAGTGTAGGGGGAGAACTTTGTGTATTTTATGTTCCGTGGTTATCCGACGGGGGGCTGAGGAGGGTAAATATGTTTTTACTGACTCATTAGATAGGTATTTATACATTCAGTTATAGCGTATAGCATGATAATGTAAAACAAAACCAAGTAGGTAGGTGAGTATAAGGGCGTAGGTAAGGGGGAAGATAAAGATGTGGGTAGGTACCTACTTACCTAGTTATAGGTTTCTACTTTCTATTGCCTATTTTGTAAACACATTGATACTTAAATGACATGATAGGACGTTTAGATATTATAGCACCTACATAGACTTCGTTTAGGCATGACTTAAAATTTATGAGTACTTACCTACACAAATAAATACTTATTTAGATACAAGGTAAGTACATACTTGCAAAACTAGTTAAAGGGCGTAAGTAGGTAAGGGGGAAGATGAAGATGTGGGTAGGTACCTACTTACCTAGGTATAGGTTTCTACATTCCATTGCCTATTTTGTAAACACATTGATACTTATATGACATGATAGGACGTTTAGATATTATAGCACCTACATAGACTTCGTTTAGGCATGACTTAAAATTTATGAGTACCTATACCTACATGCAAAACTAGTTTACTTACTTACTTACAGATTAACTATACACGACGAAATACGTGCATTATTAAAACCTATACCAAGCAGGTACTTAGATAAAATTGGTAAATGTCACCTTACTTGTGACAACTTTCCATAGGTAACTTTCAAGGTGCATTATTAAAACCTATACCAAGCAGGTACTTAGATAAAATTGGTAAATGTCACCTTACTTGTGACAACTTTCCATAGGTAACTTTTACATGAACTCTGTAATAATATTATGAAATACGAAAGTTTTAATTAGACATTTTTAGAGCTCAACAAAACTTTCATGGATCTTAAATAGGTAGCTATGTAGGTACCTACTACCTAAGTAACTTAAAGTTAAATACCTAGGTACTTTAAAAGGATTTTAAGTGTGCTATAGGAAATTCCTGTAAGAAGGTATTTATTACCTCTAGGTCTTTAGGGGGGGGGATTTATGTTAAGCCCTTAAAACTTCAAATTAAAATAATAAAAAAAAGTAAAAATGGGCACTAGATTAGAATTAAATACACCCAACTACATTCTGTAAGCACTTTGAACAAGTAGGGAAG
>NW_007383263.1:0-5953 GCF_000475195.1 Diaphorina citri | reverse complement strand
CACCAGCATGCAACCCAGCTCTTTCTGCAGCACCTCCTGAAATTAAAACATGGAAATTTAAATTAGTAGGAGCAACCATCAGCGTCCAGGTCTAAGAGGATATCACACTAGGCTCACACATTGGCAGTTTGGGGTTCAATGCTCAGGATGGTTACCTATTTTTTTTGGCTCTGTTTGGAATGTGACATGCACCAAGCCTTGTGAGAACAACTCTGTTGAGTAGCAACCAATAGTACTTAGAGTAAAGAGAAAAATTACTTACTTATACCCGAGATGTACTTAAAAGCTCAAAACTTATAGAATTTATAAACAAAGAATTTGTAATGCTGTAATGTCCACACAACCTCTCAGTTTCACTACATACTTATACCCGAGATGTACTTAAAAGCTCAAAACTTATAGAATTTATAAACAAGGAATTTGTAATGCTGTAATGTCCACACAACAATTATTGTGAAGAGCCTCTCAGTTTCACAACAAATATTGAATAATACTCACCGTCTTTGACTGATTGCACGTAGACAGGATTGTCACCCGATACTTTCATACCATATCCCTTCTCATCTTTATTCACCACAATAACTATTTGCTGCCAAACATACACTTATACCCGAGATGTACTTAAAAGCTCAAAACTTATAGAATTTATAAACAAGGAATTTGTAATGCTGTAATGTCCACACAACAATTGTGAAGAGCCTCTCAGTTTCACTACAAATATTGAATAATACTCACCGTCTTTGACTGATTGCACGTAGACAGGATTGTCACCCGATACTTTCATACCATATCCCTTCTCATCTTTATTCACCACAATAACTATTTGCTGCCAAACATACGTACAGCTCATAGGGGGACTTACACTACCATCCCCGGAACCAGATACTGGCCTGGAACCTGACCGACGCATAGACACACCGTTTGACAGGTCACAACTGAAACCCACAGGAGAGTGAAACAAATTAAGTCTATACTTAGTCTCAGCCTCATAGTTGACATATTTTCTGAATGAGAAGTTGAAATAATGCTTAACATCAGTGATCTATTAGGAAATGGTGCAATATGGTATAAACCCACAGGAGAGTGAAACAAATTAAGTCTATACTTAGTCTCAGCCTCATAGTTGACATATTTTCTGAATGAGAAGTTGAAATAATTATTAACATCAGTGATCAGTGATCTATTAGGACATGATGCAATATGGTATTACCTAGGCTGTTTCAATTTTGCGACCTTTGAGCGACATTTTAGGGGATTTAGGGACCGTTTTGGATGTTTTTGAGTGCGCCAATGCACTTTTTGTGTACTTTTACATCGGAATAGGACTCTATCTCGAAAAAAATTGTCATTTGGTTGAGCCCCAATATGGTATTACCTACCACCAGCTATCATTCATTTGGATCAATAAAATTGTATAAAAGTTTTGACTCATTCTATAAAAATAATTTTCAAATATCAAATTGATGTCTATGTAAGTTTATAAGTACTGAATAAGTTGATAAAATAAATTCAATGAAGAAAAAAAAATGTTGGTTGGAGAATTAGAGATAATGCAAAAACTGCACAACACTGATAAATAGATAACACAAACACAGCATAAGTAATGTGATTAACACTAATGCAAAAACTGCACAACACTGATAAATAGATAACACAAACACAGCATAAGTAATGTGATTAACACAATATCAAACAAATCCAAATAGATAGGGGTAATGCATAAAGTCCTCAAGTCTGTTTTTACTACTTTTCAGGAGAGCTAAATCTAAAAACATGATGTAAACAAGATGGCGCCAACATGGGTTGCGTTATGGGGATCAGGATTCGATGCGAAATCTCCCTAATATCAAACAAATCCAAATGGATAGGGGTAATGCATAAAGTCCTCAAGTCTGTTTTTACTACTTTTCAGGAGAGCATTATTATACAAGGTGGAAAGCTTGTATTGTTTAGAACCAATTTTTTAAAACTTTGAAATCCTGGGTCTTGCAGTTATTGTAAAATTAACAAATAAATAAATACAGTTGAACTTAGGGATTTTTCATTTGGAAATTTTTCCTGGGTATCTATTTCTTATTATTTGATGGACATGAGTTGGACTTAAGTAAGATTTTCTTGCTCCAAATTGACCAAATACTGTACTTATCCAAAACTTCCACCTCAATTTTAAATACCTTGGGATTAAGTAAATTGGATAGAGAAAAAAGTGATACCAATGGATAGAGCTTGACACACTTTTCAGGAGAGCATTATTATACAAGGTGGAAAGCTTGTATTGTTTAGAACCAATTTTTTAAAACTTTGAAATCCTGGGTCTTGCAATTATTGTAAAATTAACAAATAAATACAGTTGATCTTAGGGATTTTTCATTTGGAAATTTTTCCTGGGTATCTATTTCTTAACCCTTTGATGGACATGAGTTGGACTTAAGTAAGATTTTCTTGCTCCAAATTGACCAAATACTATACTTATCCAAAACTTCCACCTCAATTTTAAATAGGTACCTTGGGATTAAGTAAATCGGATAGAGAAAAACGTGATACCAATGGATAGAGCTTGACAGCCTTTCTAGTGATATGCATAACTTGATTTTGATGGCAACTTACTTTTCAGGTAGCGTAGTGATATCTTCAGTTTCCTCCATGAAACTTGCAAGAGAAACACTTCATTTAAAAACACAATGAAACAATCTCAAACTTTCTGGATGAGGTAAAGGCACAACATTATTTAACTTCTACCTATTAGCACTCCTAGATTATTTTTTATGAAAGGAAGTACTTAGGTAATATTTATGTTGTGAATTTGTCAAATATTTCAAGTATACTTAGGTGATAATCATTTCAGAATAATTTGAAATTAGTTTATACTTATTTACTTATGTTTAAAGCATAGGTGACAATGAATTCCCCAGGGATATGCAAGTAGGTAATGTTGTGAATTTGTCAAATATTTCAAGTATACTTAGGTGATAATCATTTCAGAATAATCTCAAATTAGTTTATACCTATTTATGTTTAAAGCATAGGTGACAATGAATTCCCCAGGGATAAGCAAGTAGGTACTATAGTGCTCTGATTTTTTATTGCAATAGGTAGGTAGATACAAATAGAATGGGACCCAAGTGAAATGAACTTGAACACCAATATTTATATACAAGAATTTAAGGCACTTATCTTAGAAATTAAAGTACAAATACCAATAATCTATAGCTTAATTCACAGTAATAACATTAAAGATATATTACATTATTTTAGGTCAACTAGATATAAGGAATTATTTACATTTAAATGAGATAATAAAATTATTTTAGTTTGATTGACATAAACCATAGAACCAACAAGTGTCAGCCATTTTGAACTAATATAAAATCGGAAACACCTACACTTTCGAATACAAGACGCACAGTAATCTAAATACAGGATTATCGAATGAATGTAAAAGAAAGGAACCGATTAAAAAACGCAGAACTATTTACAGAAATACGATTATTAAGTTCAAATTTAAAAGAGAAAAACTATTCATATAAAAAATTAATCAAAATCACACGCGAAGACCGAAACGGGAAACATCAACTTCGCGATTTCGGGAAACGGGAACTGTTTTGTTTTGAACCCGGGACCTTCTGCATGACAAGCAAGAGCGTTACCACTGGGGTAACCGTGCTCATAAAGTTAAGTCCATAAATAGTTTTACAATATTCTAATAATATGATCACTTCATTGTTTCAGAAACGAGAGGAAGGCTGGTGGGTGGTGATTGGGGATCCGAAAACCAACTCGCTTCTTTCGATCAAACGTCTTACCCTACAGCAGAAGGCCAAAATCAAGCTGGACTTTGTAGCTCCCAATCCTGGCCATCATTCCTATGCGCTGTACTTTATGAGTGATGCATACCTAGGTTGTGATCAGGAGTATAAGTTTAGCATTGATGTGAGCGAGTATTATTCGGGAGGTGAAAGTGACAGTGATGTTGAGAAATAGACACTAAGCACTCTCGGAGGTGCTGGGTTCGAATCCCGGTCGGGCGGAAATTTTCAAACAATTTTTTCTCTTATATGGATGGGAATGGATGTAAAGGAGTTTAAATGAGTAGGTAGGTAATGCAAAAGAAATTCGGATTTTTTTTTTCTCCCTCCCTAAGTGCAAGTTGTAGTGTAGCAGGTAATGTGCTGGGCTGTGGATAACAAAATTGGTAGTTCGAGTACAAGTTTTATTGAAAAATGTTTTTTTGTGGCAAATGCTCGACATCATTAAAATTCTAAATAAGTAGTAGAGAATGTAGAGAAAGACAACCTAGGGGAAGTGTTGTAAAACCTGCAAGGTAGATAAAAGATGGGAAAAGCGATCATGAAGGCAATATTTGGTTATACTTAGGTTAATGGTAGGTACTTACATTTGATCAACTCCACAACTTGAGTGTGAGTAGATGTCAATACATCCTCATTATTAACCTGAAAAAACAAATGTCATTTAGAATTAATAAGTATTAAGAATTATCTTGGTCATAAACTTGGTTAATGATCACAACATCACCCAAGTGAATGTACTTAAGGATCCCTTTTCAAATTTCTATCCCAATTCCCATCCGTCCCACTTTATATTTTTCTAGCATTGGTTTGAAACTTACCTTCAAAATTTTATCACCAGCATGCAACCCAGCCTCGCACGTAGTACCTACTACCTATTTATCTAAATCTACTTTACTCATAGCTGATGTCAAACTTTTTGATAGGGAATTGTGAAAGATAAGAGAGAAGGAAGATAGGATAGGAGAAAGCCAGCTGTTCCGAAAACGAACATTATCCCATCAGGATAAAATCCACCCCGGGCGGGTATCGCAACCGCGACCTGCCGCTTAAAAGACAGGCTTACTACCCTCCAAGCGAACCAGACTGACTGAAATCTCCTCCTCTCCTCAGATCTGGACTTTGCTGACCCACTCGGCCTTTTCAAAGAGAGGTTGAGGTTGAGGGGCCTTATGGGAAATAACCCAACTTTGCATTTGTAGGTGTCAATAATTTTACAACTTATTGATGTAGGTACATAGGTAGGTATTTTTTTTTCAAGTTAGAAATACGATTTATATAAAATTAGATAGGTAGGAAACTTTGTTTAGTAATTGCCCTCCCTGTAGGGCGTTAAACATAGTATTAAATAAAAAAAAAAAGAAATCAAATTGTTTAATTTAGTTTTACCTTTACCTTGAACCCAATTTAAACTCGATTTTTATCACGACCGTTTTCTTTTTATTTGCGAGTACGTGATGGTCGGATAATTTTGCTACCACTCAGAGTCGAACAAAGATCTCCTCCGTGCCAAACTGTTAGGCCACTTGGGCAAAAAATTCCTTTTTTTAAAGAGCGGATTTATACTCACAAGTACTTTTATCTGTCCTGTAATATTTATTTGTCAAGAGATGACCTAAGGAAGAAAAGTCTGGTGGATGGTTAGGTAATAGGTACCTACAGGAGAGTATACTTTCACATTATATTTCAATTTTAAATCTTTTACAAAAAATACCTAAAACACGAACAAAAATTGACAATACTTTTATCTCCTACCTTCATGTATAGGAGCAAAACAACACAATAAAATAACATAATAGGTATCTAGTATTGAACTCATGATAAACGTAATTACACCATGGAGGTGTCAAAAGTGTTCTATGGAATGGCTCTCAATAGTCTCAATGTTTTAAGAGTGATTAGACAGTTTGAAGCAATAGTGAGGTAATTATTCTTTGGATTTTTCGGGATTCGAACTCCGTAAGTGAAATGTAATTCCGTGAAAACTACGAAATTAATATTTATTTTGAATAAATATGTATGTTAAATATGAAGCCACAACCATGAAAGAGTTTTTACTCTAGGGCTGTTTTCGCTTTTCGGTACGAGTCCCCTTGCTACTACTGGAACTAAAAAGCTCGAAAAATATAATAATCCAATAGATAAAT
>NW_007383262.1:17013-19581 GCF_000475195.1 Diaphorina citri | reverse complement strand
TTCCGGATTCCGGTATTTAAGACGCGAAGACATACGCCAGGAGTGGAAGTGAAATGAAAGACACGCATTCCGTTCACGTCACGCTGAGTTGGCGTCATACCAACATTGGATATTGGATTTAAAAACAAGGCTAGTCATATCGCTAAACTGCTGACTCGTCTTTCTTACCCGTATGAATCCTCGTATGCTGATTCAGTATCCGATGAGATTCGTTCTCGGTAGGGCTTCCGGATTCCGGTATTTAAGACGCGAAGACATACGCCAGGAGTGGAAGTGAAATGAAAGACACGCATTCCGTTCACGCTGAGTTGGCGTCATACCAACATTGGATTTAAAAACAAGGCTAGTCATATCGCTAAACTGCTGACTCGTCTTTCTTACCCGTATGAATCCTCGTATGCTGATTCAGTATGGTTCGTTGCCGGAACTGTCGACCGCAATAGATACATGTATACGGCTTCTCGTCGTTATGGATCCGCAAATGCTGCACCAGGTGACTTTGCTGACGGAACCGCTTGCCGCAATCCCCGCACGGGTATGGCCTGCGGAAGGAAAAGGTGTTAGCGTTTATAAATAAGGATAGACTGCTAAAAGCTAGGCTAAAATGCTAACCCTACCTGAGTTCTATGCAAATAAAAATTAACGCCCGTAAACCATTACAAGCGTTAATGTTTGTTTGTACAGTTTGGCATTCAATTCAATTCAATTATTTATTTATTGAACATAATAATAGATATACAAAGGTGTTTTTCCTAAGTCAATATTGACTTCTAAGAAAAACTTGTTATATTTTTCAACGCTGAATGAAATAACTTCTCTTTTGAAATTGAAATTGAATGAAATTGAAATGGGCAACGTACGCAAGACTAGACTTGTCAAGTGTGGCCCTCTAGAGCTCTAGACCATTTTTGTGGCCCGTGAAGCTGTTTGAGTGTTCCGAATCGGGCTTCATTTTTGCTCTTTTACTATGGGGTGGACACCAAAAATGTGGAGCATCCACCCCCTCTCCCTCAAGAAAATCCTTGATACGAGCCTGAGGACACCCCGAACTCTAAGCACAGGGTCGGTAAAACTTCGGCCTCACCAGGAATCTAACCCGGGACCTGCAATGTGCAATTGAGGAGCTGGGTGCAAAAAGGGCAATAAATGAAAATCATCAAAACTGAGATTATTTTGCTTAAAGTTTTTCAATTTCTCATTCAAATCCTTGAAAAGTATGTTTACAAAAAACGCTGTAACTCATCGAAAAAAAAGGTCATCACTCCAGTTCAAACGCCTGGAATATAGGAGGCGCACACGGTCTATTCAAAAAACTGTTTTACGCAAAAGGGGCAAAAAATCCATATTTCCCTTTTTGTACCCAGCTCCCTCAATTATGGTTGTGAATACCATTCGGCCCACGGAGGTTGCTAACTCATCAAGATTCGGTAGAAGATGTAAACCCAACTTTTGAGGCCTGTTTGCTCCTAAATACCAGAAGTTGCTCAGAGCGCTCGTTTTTATGTCCCGGAGCTAAACGCCTACCTCACCTAGATTCTATATGTACACAGCCATGCTGCAGGAAGCGTGGATTCTGTTGTTACTTCCTTCTGACATATCGGACACCGCGACATACAGCGGGATAGCCAGGTATACCGTTCGATTACATCCGGACAAACATTCCGCGGCCTGGTTGGAATGCCGTGTTCACGCCTGGGAATGAGATGAGGCAAGTGTAAGACTCGAGACGACATTCATCGCGTCTGTTTCTAGCTACCAGAGCGAAGCATTAACTTGGCCAGGGCCCTAAGGTTGGGGAGAAAGAGGTTGGGTTTGTAAACGGGGATGGACTTCACTAAACATAACGAGACACAAATCCCACACTCCTCATTATCAAAGGTTTTGGCTTTTGAATTTGGGGTGGCGGTGTCTTTTCTGGTCTTTCTCCGTTTTCACGCTCTGAAAAAAACCAAAAAAAGCTTTACTATGTTTTATGTGATCTTCCCGGAGGTTTACGGTTCCCCGGGGTCCGCGGACCCAAGTTTGGGAATCACTGTTCCATTCTTCGTTACCTTCGGTCCTTAGTAGCTAAGGCCGGAACGCTGGCGTTCGTCCTCAGGGGAATGCGCGGATTGCCTCGCTTGGTGTCGCGATGCCTATCACTGGTCGGTTTATCCGCTTTCCTTTGATCGACCAGCCCTGACCCGCTAGTTTATGTGAGTCGCGGAGGTTACGGTTACCCTGAAGCCCCGACCCCAGTCTGGGAATCCAAACGCGTCGATAGTGAGCCTTCGCCTCTGAACTGAGCCCGGAACGGTGCGTTCGTCTCAGGGGTTATAGTCAAAGCCGTGGATTGTCTTCTGTTATTCTTAACCAGAATCCTTACCATCCGGTCGGACCTGATAGCAGCCTAGTAGCGTGGTTGGTAGCGGTCTGCCTTGTTAGCGCTAGAGGCCGCGGGTTCGATTTACCCCGGGGCGGATTTATCCTGAACAGATAATGTTCGTTCACGGAACGGTTGGCGTTGGTCGTCCTGTCCTGTCTTTTGCCTCTCTTCGATTGTCGGGACGATAACTTAGCAGTTACAGT
>NW_007383262.1:8708-15798 GCF_000475195.1 Diaphorina citri | reverse complement strand
AGAATGAAGTCCATAAGTAATGCACGGGTAGGGATGCGAGGAATTAAGGAATGAGTATGTGGGATAAGGTTAAGGGATCGAGGAGTCAGGAGGGGATATGAAATGAGAAACCTGAGTAGGAAAGAGTAGAGAGTTGTGTACTTCTTTTTTTTTTTTTTTTTTTTTTTTTTACCCCCATCTTCTTCATCATCTCAAGAAAGAGAGGGTGAAAAAAAGAAGAAAAAAAAAAAGTTTTAGGAAGCAGAAAATAATAAGGAGAGAGTAAAAAGAAATTCCAGCTTTTTTCTTCTCTTCTTCTTCTTCTTTTTTTTTTTTTTTTTTTTTTTTTTTTTTGCTCTCCCTCTTCATCTTCTTCTTTCTCTTGGAGATATGGAGATGGTAAAATGTTAGTAAGACACGGTAACTCCTCTTTTTTTTTTTTTTTTTTTTTTTTTTTTTTGACCATCCGATTAAATTCCGGGGTCCGTACCAGAATGTTTACTCCTTACACTCATAGGATAGCGCAATAGGTACGGAGTATGGGAGAAGAAGGAAATCCAGAAACCCTCAATCTCGTTCAATGATTTTGGGGGACCGCCACTACCTGAAGGTAGGCACGGACTCAATAGTTATAGGAAAAGAGACAATGAAGAAGACAAAAAAAAAAAAAAAAAAAAAATTATGGTGAAAAAAGAAGAAGAAAAAGAAGAGGAAGAATAAGGAAGAAGTATTTGTGTAAAAAAAAAGGAAGCAGCAAAGCATATCATAATATAAGAAAAAAAAATAGATATCGATGTAATATCAACTAAAAATATAACACAATGGATGGATGGAATGTAAAAAAAAAACCCAATGGATTGGATGTAGAAAAGACAAAGGTTGATTTTTTTCTTTTTTTTCCCCCCTTTTTTTTTTTTTTTTTTTTTTTTTTTTTTTTTTTTCATGTGTGAGATATGAGAAAGGATGAGTCCAAAGGAGTAAAGTATAGGGGAGGACTGAGGAGTAGGGAATATGGAATAGGGTGTATGGAGTAGGGAGTAAGGAATAAGGAGTAGGGATTGGGAGTAATGAATACCTAAGGAGTAGGGAATATGGAATAGGGTGTATGGAGTAAGGAATAAGGAGTACTTAGGGATAGGGAGTAATGAATACCTAAGGAGTAGGGTGGGAACGATGAATTGCTGATGATGTAAGGTGAAACCTCCACGAACACCTTCCAATGGTGGACACTATTTGGGGAGTGGGGTCATTTTTATCAGTTTGTTTTGGGGAAATCTCCGAATAACGGACACTCCCAAACGCGGACATGAATTATTCTCAAGGTGCGTTAACGCCAGCCTAGTTAGCTTGTAAGCGCTAGGTCGCGGGTTCGATTTCCGCCTGGGGCAAATTTTTTCCTGGACGTATGTTTGTTCTCGGAACGGCTGGCTTTCTCCTATCTTGTCTTCCTTCTCTTTAGGACGATAAGACCTTAGAAGTTACAGTTCCTTCTATCAACCACTTGAAAAAAAGTGTGTTAACACTAAAGTCGCCCTATGGAACCCATATAGGTTCTTGGGTAAGATCAAAGGATTTTGGAGGAATGGACAAAAAGTTTATAGTGTTGATGTGTTTATGTCGAATTCGAGCGACCAAATAGAGAGAGAGAAACAGACAGAAGGAAAAAGGAAAGAGAGAGAGGAAGAGAGAGAGAGACAGACGAAAGAAAGAGGAAAAGGGAAGGAGGAAGGGAGTGAAAGAGGAAAAAAGAGAAAGGAAAGTGAGGGGAAGAGGAACAAAGAGAGAGAAGGAGAGTGGAAGAAAGAGAGAGAAAGAGAGAGAGAGAGAGAGAGAGAGAGAGAGACATTATTTAATGGCATGATAATCTTCTTAATAAGTAGGTAGGTAGGTATCTAAGTAACTTACTTACCTACAAATCCATGGTAATCTTCATAATAGGTGCCTACTTACCCACATTCAAGGCATATAATTACCTACCTTCAAGTACCTAAATGAGTATTAAACACAGACCCAATCCTTCTTGTTTTTTTTTTTTTTAGTTTTCTTTCAACTTACATTTAAGACTAGATTATTTTCTGTTGCGAAAAAATATTAGGAATCCAATTTTTATTTCACTTTATCATACGTACAGCAAAAATGTGAATTTAACCACCACACTTTAAAAAATAATACTAATAATTGAGACACAAAAATTCACTGCAATATTGACATTGACACTAGTTGGGTAACTTTTTTCTATAATACAATTTTACTTAAATTTATTTATTATTAGATTAGGTAGGTGAGTAGCTACCCCTACCTTCAAGTACCTAATGAGTACCTACCCCTACCTTCAAGTACCTAATGAGTAACTACCCCTACCTTCAAGTACCTAATGAGTACCTACCCCTACCTTCAAGTACCTAATGAGTACCTACCCCTATCTTCAAGTACCTAATGAGTACCTACCCCTACATTCAAGTACCTAATGAGTACCTACCCCTACCTTCAAGTACCTAATGAGTACCTACCCCTACCTTCAAGTACCTAATGAGTACCTAAGTACCACCACCAAGACACACACCTACCTACCTCATAGCCTCCCAAGTTTGAGTCCTCCTGACTTTCTCTTTATGCAATTTTACAATGCAGTTTGCTAGAAACATATGAATAGGTAGAGTACTTACTGTTCTTGTACAGACCATCTTGTTTCCTTGGAAACACAGAAATACTGTAGGCACCTAGGTACCTGTATACCTACTTCATTTTGATTTTACAAATCCAGTGATTCTTAAACTTTTCCTTCCTCCCCTCTGATCCCCCCCCTGATTTTGGTTTTAGGTAAGTGCCAAGTGGATTGAACAGGGGCAAGTACCTAGGGTTGAATAAAAACTTTCCCATGTTATAAACCTTGGCTGTAAAATAAAACATCTATAAATTTGTAAAAAAAAAGAAAAAAAAATTCCCCCTGCTCAGGTGTACCTGACAGCCAGACCTGTTCAGGCATAGGTAGGTACCAAATAGGTCTACCTGATAGTGAATGACTGGCCTCAGGTGTCAGGCGGACCTGTTCACTTGTTCAGGTATACCTGTCAGGTCTACCTGGTAGTGAATGGCCAGCCTAAAATCCAGTACAAATTTGGGACAATTCAGACACCACGAAATTTCATGGGTTCTGCTCTAGTTGTTTGGTCATTGGTCTTGTTGGGTAAAATTGACTCACAAACTACAAAGAATACCAAGACTGTTACCAGTTTGAACTCTCAGGTAGCTCTTTCTTGAACTTTTCTCAACAAAATGTCCAAAAAAAAATACTTACCTTTTGCCAATGAAGATTTCATGTCCCCTTGTGTCAAAGCAGTACTGAATGTCACAAAGTATCCAAATCTTTTCAGGACTATTGATCACTGATGGATCTGACTGTGGGTTTGAGAATTTGTTCAAGACTCGATACCTCTTATAAAGAACTTGAAGTCTAATTCAGTCGAACATCGAACAATTTTCAGCAAAAACTAACACACACTATTTGAGCCAAAGGTCAAAAATGTTCAATTTAAAGGATTTAGATTTAAAACCATCACAATTTCAACTTTTTCGAAATTATTTCTAAAAAAATAGCCGTTTTTTCTGCATGTCCACATGTCGTTAAATTTTTTTAAAAAAAATGTCGAAATCTGGAAATTTGAATTTCGCGCGGTCAAAGTCACCCATTTTCGGTTTGTTTACAAATCAAATCCGAGCTCAAAATGACTGCGCGCGCAGCTGAGGCTTCACTTTATCGGGCATACTCCCCTTCAGTTCAACCTCCTTGAGGGTTGACCTTGAAAACAACCAATCAGGAAGCTGTATTTGACCCGTGACCTTGATTGGAATGCGCGGTTTGTATTGCGTTCTGCATAACTCTGTTTTATAGGTGATCTCTTTTTCATTTTTCTCGTATTTTTTGAAGAGTCAAGTTTAATTTCCCAATATCTCCGGAACTACTGGACCGATTTTGATGAAATTTTTGAAGGTAGATCCGGAAAAAACCGGAAAATATATTTTCCTAATCATTTCAATTTAATGCGACGACTGTTTCGGGCTCTAAGCCCTCTATTTGAGACAATCAAGGGATCTGTTTTTTCGTAGTGTGACAAAAAAAAAATATTACGAAATTCAAAAACAAAATTTAATGGAATCTACATAAAAGATGGTAATTGGTAATGTATTATTGTACAAAAACGAATAAACAAATTTTATATACTTTTAGACAGAAAATAATAATGGCACTCTGTACACACACTGAGGGGTAGAGGGTAGGTAAAACATAATTGCTTATAATAATAATTATAAGTATTATTTTATCCGTAAAAAAAGGTAATCTTATACGTTTTACGTATGAGGGCGAGATCGAAAAGTATAGGAATAGGTTCACCCATACCCAGATAAAAGTATAGGTACGATCCTATTTATGGGATTGTTATAGGTAGGTACAGATTTTTCTCCAGAAACTAAGAACAAAATTGCACGCCTCGGCTAAGATTTGAACTCACAAACTCCTGATTACCACTGAGCTATTGGTACCTAATTTGACCTCGCCTTTTTTGAGACCATAAAGAAAACAAAAAATGTTTAATTTTACACACAACATAACCAAACATAATACAGGATGGCACTTGGCCGACAGGGTGTCTTAGAATTAATCTTTATTTCTGAATCATACTTGGTTAAATAGTTACTTAAAGAGGGAATTAGGCATAGCTTAACTGAGTACAAGCCAGCCGCTCCCGGTAACGACATTATACCATATCAAGGATATTAATTCCGCCTCGGGCGGGAATCGAACCCGCGGCCTAGCGCTTACAAGGCAGACACACTACCAACTAAGTTAACTAGGCTGGCAAAAAATAAAAAAAAAAAAATAAAAAATAAAAAAAAAATGTTAATTTTACACACAACATATTCAAACATAATACAGGATGGCACTTGGCCCGGGACAGGGTGTCTTAGAATTAATCTTTATTTCTGAATCATACTTGGTTAAATAGTTACTTAGGCATAGCTAACTCGTGTACAAGCCTTAATAAGAGACACCCTGTAGCATTTTCCCATTTAAAAATAATTGAAAATATCGACGGATCGCAACCACTATACAAAAAGGTTAAAGCGCCTGATTAGATTCGACAAGTCGGTGTTTAATAATTTTATTGAGGTACATACCTAAAACATAATTATCTATATGTAAAATAAAAAGGGTAGGTGGAGTACCATGAATTAAAAGACGATACAAAACAATAATTTGCAGAGTTCTTGTTTTAAATTTACTCGTATTGGTTGTAACTGTAACTAATCCTACTTTATTTACAGACTACCTATAAATAGTATAAAGTCTATTTATACTATTTAATTATTTACACACTACACCTATTTACACGTTTAAAATGAGATCCAAAAGTTATTTACTATATTTTACCAGTACGCTAAAAGTTCTATATCGGTTTAGTTTAATTTTACAAGTGCGCGGCCTGCGAAAGCCGCATTTCAAAATTTCCGGAACTAGTGCGTCAATCGCGACCACATACCACCTAATGCCGGCTCACGCTCAGATTGTCTGACAAACCGAGGTCTGACAAACCTGGGTCATTCAGGACAGTTGGAACGTGTGCTTGAGACCTAGATCTGTCAGCGCTTAACTCCATACACAAAAAAGTCTTAGGTGTAGGGGTAAACAGCTCTAAGGATGGGTAAGCTTTTACGAATCTAGGTCTGTCAGACCGTCCTTGAGGCCTGCGTGGGTCTGTCACACCTGGATCTCAAGGACCTGTAAAGACCAATTTCTGTGTTTGTTCACCTTTTCGCATCAAACCTACTGGTCAAAAATTTTGTACCTAACGAGCTAAAACTTACATCGCTAGCTCCCATACTACTGGGTCTGTCAGAGGGTCTGATTGTGACTGACATATTAGGATATCTTTTTGATAACCTACGACGCGCCGTTTTTCGACGCATACTCCGCGCCGTTCTGCGCGCAAAAAGGGCAAAAAATCCATATTTCCCTTTTTGTACCCAGCTCCTCAATTATGGTGTAATACCCATTCGGCCACGGAGGTTGCTACTCATCAAGGTTCGTAGAAGATTAACCCAACTTTTTAGGCTGTTTGCTCCTAAATCCAAGTCTCAGAGCTCTCTTTTTATGTCCGGAGCTAAACCCTACTCACCTAGATTCTATATGTACACAGCCATGCTGCAGGAGCGTGGACTTCTGTTTGTACTCCTTCTGACATATCGGACACCGCACATACAGCGGCATGCCTGAGGTTTTGCCGTTCTGAATGACATCCGGCAAACATTTTCCGGCCTGGTTGAAAATGCCGTGGTTCACGCCTGGGGAATGAGATGAGCAAGTGTTAAGACTCGAGACGAAATTCATCGCTCTATTTCTAGCTACCAGAGCCAAGTATTAACCTTGGTCCCAGGGCCCTAAGGTTGGGAGAAAGAGGTTGGGTTTGTAGTGGGTATGGCTCACTAATAACGAGAGTAACGAGACACAAATCCCACACTCCTAATATGTAATTTTTCTTTCATAACATTTATCTGTCAATGTTTATGTTAATTATGTACTAAAAAGGTGGAAAGGTACTCAAGCCAGCCATTCCGAGAACGAACTTATCCGTTCAAGATAAAATCCGCCCCGGGCAGAGCCCGCGGCCTAGCGCTTACAAGGCAGACGCTCTACCAACCAAGCTAACTAGGCTGGCTTTTCTATATAATAAGAAAGAGCAGAGTAAAAAATAAGAAAATTAAAGAAAAAGTGAAAGTAGGACCACGAAGGAAAAGACTACATTGTGATGGTTTGTCAAAAGGGCATAAACAGAACTTAGAAAACACCTACGTAACTTTCATTCAGAAAAATATAACGTTAGTAAAAAAGAAGAAAAAAAAAGTTCAAGAAAGTTGTAACTATTGAGAAAAAGTTGTAAGTAACTTTTTAACCTTTTCAAGTCCGAATTCCGCTATAGTGCAGCTCATAATCATAGTACGTTCTAGGAACGGTCAAATATTTTACAAAAGTTGAAACCGGAATCAAGTTAACTTAAGGAAGGGAGGGAGAGAGAGAGAGAGAGAGAGAGAGAGAGAGAGAGAGAGAGAGAGA